>NW_010164026.1:0-12067 GCF_000695765.1 Mesitornis unicolor
GCAACCTGTTCCAGTGCTTCACCACCCTCATCATAAGAAAAAATAAAATTCCTTCTATCGAGGTACCTCAGATGCTTTGATTTGTCTTTCCACCTTCTGCAAAATGCCATCTCACCCAGTCAAAGGGAACTAAAGTTGTAGTCAGAAACCAAAGCAATGCCTTTCATTAAGCGGGCAGCCTGGCAGATTCACCAAGAGAACCACACAGCTTCTCCATTTAAATCAAGGCTGTCTGCTCTTGTTCTTTCTCCCTCTTACATTTGTATGTTGGCACCATCAAAGTATTCCGTCCTGCCACAGCTTGGATCAGCAGGGGGCCTGATCTAGCCTGGCCTTGGCTCCACAGTCCTCTTCTGGGAATAATTTGGCGGCTGTGTGGTAGGAAAGGCTTTGTGGACATCTTCCTTCATGGGCCTCCTCCTCTACATCTGTCCACGATCTTGCTTTAACATTTCCCTTTCATTTTCCTTCCCATCATGCTATTAATTAAGAACATTTCTAACATGTGCCAGCCTGGAAAGGAATATGTTGTAATGACCATTTTTCTTCTGTTTTAGTTTAAAGGATTGTTTTTATTGAGCTCCTAAAATGCAACCAAGCCTATAAAGAACAGATTTGAAGAGAAGAAACATGAATCTGGACTTCAGTAAGGTTCAATAAACTTCAATTAGGTCCCAGACAGGTGGACCACATGAAGGGCAACCATGACTTCAGCCTTTCTTCACTTCTGTGTGTTATGCATGAGAAGCCTGGCTACTGTAACTGAGTAATGTTTCTTCTCTGCTCTCTACAGGCCACACTGGTTGCCAGTTAGAAGAAAAAGCAAGAAATGGGAAGGGAAGCCCATCTCCAGTCCCATATGATGTCCCCAGAATCATCAAACACTCCTATCAGATGTATCAGCATAGACCAGCTCAAGGTGACCCTTAACAAGATGAGATACTGCAGGCTGTGGAACCCAAAAGGACCAGATCTAATCATTGTCGCTTTTTGGCTTTCACACTTCCTAATTTGTCTGGGATCCATTCAGACAGGCCATAATTAAAAGAAGTCGTTTGCTCAGACCTACTCAGTCCATGGAAGCCATCCGAATGGATTGCTTTGCTGTTGTGCCCTGTTAGCGTGTCCCCCTTGGTTTGCTTTCCTTTCTCTCTGGACACAGGAAATGAAGAGGATCTGGGAGGATAAGATAAGGCATGTAATAAATTGACTTCTTATAAATCAGCCCATCTTTTGGTCTTGTCACTGCTGCCCCGGTTTCTGCTGTAACAGAGTGCAGATAAGCTTCAATAGCTTGGTTCCTGCTGTTCATCGGCTCCAATGTCTGCAGCAAATCCCAGGCAGGTTTCTTGTTCCTTTATGCTTACCTGGGCAGACTTGTCTGTTGAATGGGACCGTGGTAGATAACTGTGTGCCAGGAGATGCACTGCCTCCCACTGGATCTGATCCGCCAGCTGCAATACAGCTTGACGTGGTCAGCTGCACCACCCAGACACAGCCCTCAGCCTCCTGCAGACATAGCACAGGCATCACAGCAGCAACAAGCCAGTCTGCTTTCCCAGGACCACAACAGCACCAGTGCCCAACCTCACCCCGCCAAACTGCAGAGTTAAATAAAAACACAGCTAGATGTTAAGTCACCAAAATGCTGCCCATGGGCTATTCTGCCCTAGACCCAGCTGGCACTGTGGCATCTGGTCCTGTGGGAATCAGCATATCAAAAGGGTCTTAAAAACCCCAGCTGGAGGAGCTCCTGTTAAACTTGGGCATGGTGACATCTGGTCCTTGTTCTATATTCCAGGGTTTTGCAGGAAGGAGAAGGGGGTTCCTGGGCACTTGGGGGAGTTGCAGAGTCTCACTGGTTTTTTATGTTTTATTTTGGGGGTGCTGGCCCCAAGGGGCTTCTGCCATTCTTGGCACATGGCAGAGGTCTGCTCAGGAGCTACTGGGTAGAGTAAAGAGGAGGATGGTTCTTCTCCAGAGTCAGCCAAAGCCAATGCCATATGTGAAGCTCCTCCCACGGTCACACAGTGTGTGACAAGGCACAGCTGCTGCCCTTCAGGTTTTGGGTCTGTTCTCACAGCATTTAATCAGCCAAATCCACCCTGCTCCCAGCAAACCACCTATTTCAGTGACATTTCCCCATCCTGGTGCCTGGGGGCTGTACCCAACCACCTAAAGTTGCAATCCCCAGGTTGAAACACTGCTTCCCCAGTGAGTATTTGCTTTCTACACTTCTAACGCATCATTATCTTACACTGCCATGTTGAGACCAATGCTGCTCCCTCAGCTTCAACGCAACTGATTAATTTTCCACCGAGTGGGCTTGCAATGGGACCCAAGCATCTATGAAGAAGTCATAGGCATCTGCATCACACCCAGAGCTTGTCTTGGGAAAGCTCATGATTTAGGACACTCAGGGTAACCCCACAACTCACTGCCCAGCCCATCTGGGCCTGTGGAGATTGCCACGTAATAAAAATACCTAGGAAACAACACATGGAAAAGCAAAATGCAAACCGGCAGCCTGTGTGGATCTTGGACAGGAACTCTGCCTGGATTTTTTTCAATGCCGTACTGGTGGCGGTACACAGAGCTGAGCCTTGCGCAGCCACCACAGCCCCAGCTGACAGCTCCTATAGCCAGGGCGAAGGCTCCAGCAGCCCAGCCTGTGACGCATGGGCCTCCCAGTGCTCCACGTACAAATCTAGGTGGGGTTGTGTTTCCATTGCAATACCATGAGCGTTTTCTTTTCCCATTGGTGCAATTAAGGATGAAACCTTATGTTTCCTTTTGCGTACAAAAAAAGTTAGGTCAGCCCAGAGGCATTGCTAAAGCACAAGGCAGCTTAGCTGGGCAGAAAGGAAGATTACAGCAGCTGAGAGAAACTGCAAAAGAGGAAAGAAGCAACACAGAGGGGAGAGGTGCATTTACATATTTTATGAATTAGCTTGGGCTGAGATGGAGTCCCTACACTGTGACATATTTAATCAAGACTAGGCATCTTCCTATGTGAAACTCCCAAGAAACCACCCTAGTTTTTTAGCTTAAGAGCAGGGGTTTTTTCCACCTCGCCCTATTTGGGCAGGCAATAACTTCATCTGCATCCAGGACAGAGCAGCATTAGCTTGATTTCAAAACTCAGCCTGCAGCTGTCAGGAGCTACAGGACTTGAACAACCTAAAGCTGGGTCTGAGCTGCCTTTGGCAGTGGTCACAGCAGTGGGGAAGCTCTCAGGTGCACCAGGAGCGCTGCACAGGGGGTGCCCGACACAGCTCTCCCCAGAGCTTAAACAAAAGTGGTTACCTGGTGTTGCAGCCAATGCCAGTCCCACTTCAAGCTGGGGCTGCTCCCTCTGCAGCAGTAGGGCTGTCTGTGCAGCAAACATCAGCCCAGATGTGCTGCCCAGAGCTCATGGGCACAGCTGGAGCAGCTCCCCATGTACAATGACGGTCACTCACTTCAGCTGAGGTTGCCCACTTCTGGGGTCTGCATAGGACCATGGTGCTTCTCCCGCACTCAGACAGGCCCCAGCTTCCAGAGGATGAGCTGAGAGGGTAAATTACACTAATTTTTTTTTTGCTTAATGTCAAAATTCCCCTCATTTCCCACAAAAAGCAGACAAACATAGGACTATTTTTACCCTGGTTTATTTTTTACTTAGCCTTTCCAACATTGCCTCTCACATGGCTGTAAAGAGAGCACCACCCCCCCACCCCACAGGCATGCGAGAGACCAGCGAAAGGGCGCTTTCTCCCTCTACAGCACGGCAGGGGCAGGGATGTATGTGCTGCCAGTAATGACAGTGCAGCATCATTGAATCAATTGCTGCACGCAGCCTTGCTCCCCAGCCCGCAGTGAGGTTGTTCCCAGCCCACATCCCTGGAGGTACCTCCAGGCAAACTTCTTCCCATCCCGATGGCGCTGCCCCAGGGAACCCGATTTGTGCTGTCCCTTCTCTTACACCACAGAGCAGTTTGGGTGCAGGAGGGCAATACAATGCTGGAGCAAGCCAGAAGTCCCCAGAGCTGAATTCAGAGCTGGAGCCCAGCCACAGCCATCACTGGGGCTGCGTGGCCCCTCTGGGACAGGGTCTCTGCCTTCGAGCAGAGCCTGGCAGGCAGGTGGCTGGAGAACGGGGTGGGGATGATCAGGAGCTGGATGGTCAGGGTTGCAAATGGCTCTGACTAGAGTGGATGCTGTGGGTGCTTGTCCAGTGAGTGCTGTGGGGCAGCAGATTTTTTTTGGTTTGGATGAGCAACATGTGAAGGCCTGGGTTTCACTCCTCAGGGGAATCAAAACACAGCCTAAGCCTTGGTGGTTTTTATCCGCAAAGGGGAATCACCACTGCCCACTGGCATGACTAACCTCGCTAATTGTAGCCTTTGCGGTTGAGCAGCAGCTGGGTAGAGTGGTGGCCGCGCTGCGAGGCTGGTCTGGAAGTGGCGCTGGGGCTGGGGCTGAGGCTTTGGCTCCCTGTGAGTGTGGTGGCATGGATGCCAAGCAAGACAGGAGGGGAGGTGGAGGAGACCAGACCCTGCTTAAGGGACTGTTCCTTTCCCAGAGCTGCCTCTTACCATGCCATTGCCCCCAAGAGCATCTTCCCAAGGCTCCTTACAGCTTTCTCAGGGGAAATGGCAGCCTCTCCATCCCACCAACCCTCTGTGGGAGGGCTGTAGCCCACAGAGGGCTGTAGCCTTTCTGTAGCCCAGATAACAGTGTGCCACGCTGCCTGCCGTGCCATGCTGCCATGCTTGCTGGCAGGTCCCCTGTTACCATGGCAATGCTGTCAAGGTTCAGAGAACATTTTCCTCCATCCCAATTTCTTCTGCTGCTTTATTTCCTCCCTGATCAGTGCTTTGCTGGCCATACCAGCACAGCTTGCATCGCAAAGCAGCTGAGAAAGGATTAGGACACTGCCCTGTTATCAGGGCTGTGGTCACATTGTATGAAGTCCTTGCTCGGGAATAACAGCATTAGATCTTCTGTCACAACAGAGGTAAAGTTGAAATCATCAAGCAGATACTATTAAATTCTCTGCTGTCTCTTCTCATTAGACTTAATCACGGGGAAGAACCCAAAAGGCATGAAACATTTTTTTTTAGCAACAGAGATTATCTTATTTCTCACTGTGAGGAGGGGACAGTCACGGGTACAGCTTCTCATCAGTTCTACTCTTGCTGTGGGTGCTGCTGCCATGCTCAGGCCTGTTGGCCGCTCCTGTGCCTGCCCATCCTCTCTGCTCAGTCCCACCCCATCTGCATCCCTCCCTTCCAAAGGGGCAGCAGAGCAGGTGACACCTATCTGTGTCACCAGCCCTGCCCAGGGGTCAGCTGGGACTCAGCCCACCCCAATGTTCACCACAAGCCACCTGGACAAGCAAGAAGCCCCACAGGAACATCTCCCTGGGGCCACGGTGCCTTTTCACCCAGGTGCTATTTCCTGGTGGCCTCCATCCAGCTTCTCCATAGCAACATCTAGACATTAAATGTAGATGCATCCCCAAACTGTCTTTGCAAAAACACCACCTCTCCTTTCCACTGACAGGCTTTTTCAGGGAATATCACATTTTCCCCTTGCCCATCTTCAAATGGAGAAGATGGAAAAGCAACTAATTAGGAGTGGTCTCGCATCATCTGCATCCCAAGCTGTTAGCTAACTGATGAGCTGCTAAATTATTTTTCCTCCCTGCTGAAGGAGATTAACCTATGCCTTCAGATGCCGAGGGACAACGCCTGCTCCCTAGGACAGCTGACCAGTGCCAGAGACCTCACTACCAGAGGCTGCTCACACCCAGGGAAGGAGGCAGGATCCAGGACTCTCAGAGACAAGGGGCTGCTGGCACTGGCTGCAGGCAGGCAGTGGTACCCAACTCACCGCCTGCTGCAGCGAACCTCAGCGCAGAAGATGCTGCACAAAGCCCTTCCTGGGGATCATTCATCAGTTAGTGCTTGTGGAAAGGGGAAGAGGAAAGACTCCCCGCAAGGAGAGAAGGACAGCTGGGACTGTCGAGAAGGGACAGGGAAAGCCTGGCACCCAGCTCTCATTACCAGGCAGCAGAGAAAATGAGGCCAGAAAATTAGGAGCCATAGAGGCAGGATGCAGCTGCTGAGCTGGGTGGGATGCTAACAGAGCGTGGCTTGGCACCGGGCAAAAGAGAAGGTGCAGCATCAGCCTTCTATAGCCACAGCCCCCTCGTGTTCTGGGACTTTCACACAAAAATACCAGGGCTCTTCACTCACCTTTTCTGCTCCAGTCTGGGCATTTCTGACAAAACAGGGTACACAGACACGCTCTGCTCACCTGCTTTGCGACTCACTATGGCATCCCCAGCGATGCTTCTCCAGCAAGTTCAGCAGCTCCCGATTCCTGCCAGCTCTGTAAAAAGCAGACAGCAGGGGTGAGAGGAGGGACACAGTTGACTCCCTGGCTGAGGAAAGTGCTGAATCTTTATTGGACACTGCTAGCAGATGTGAGAGATTGGAAGAAAAGCTGTGATCACGCCCATCAGACACCTGGTGAAATGTCTGGAGCCTCCTTAACCCCAGCCCCGGGGAGGCTGCTCATGCAATGACAGCAGGGTCACCTTTAGCTGGAGATTCCAGGCTCTTCCCTACCTGCTCCTTGTGCACCTCAGCCCTTTAAGCCTGCGGTGTGAAGGGACAGTCCACTCTCTGGTTTCCCTCAGCCCCCATGTGATTTTCAGTCTTCTCACTTTTTGCAGCCATATAGCTGTTTGGCACCCTTGACATCCTACAGCAAGCAGGGCTGCTGCTTTATGGCACTTTTTGTCAGGAGTCGCCTTTTCTGCGTGTAACCAGGTATTGGTATTCAGCTGCATGAAGCACGGTGCAACTCTTCTGGCAGGTCTCTGAGCCAGACCAACAGCAGATGCCACTGCTCAGTATGAATAAAGTAGAGCAGGTAGAGCAGCACTGTGTGCAATCACAACCCAGAGAGCCCTGGAGAGCTCAGACAAGTGGAGTGATCCCTTATGCAAACGCTGAACCCCACCGAGATGGGGAGATTGGTGCTTGGGTTGCCGTCCTGCCTGTGAGCAAGCCCTGTGCTGCTGGCTCTCGGGGTTTTTCTTCTTGCCATCTTTGATTTACAAGAGTGGTACTTTGGCAATTGCTCTGAGGATACTGATTAGCTGATGTTGGGACATCATTCCAGGAAAGGCAATCCATTTATCAAAGTGCTTTCATCTCCAAGTTCAAGGCAGGTGAAGTACTAATAAATATTGAGCAAAGCAAGTGAATCAAACTCCAAAGTAGCTTAATAAATAAAAGGCTATTAAAAAAAAAAAAGGCATACATATCTGTGCAGATGCTTGTGCCAACCTTTCTTCTCCAGCATCAGGTCTGGGTGCTGGTACTTTGCACTCCCATTTTGCAGGGACAATTCTCTGGAAGGAGCTGCTTGTCTTTACACTGCAAAATCCAAACTGCGGCAATCTCCAACTGAGATGAAATTGCATACCACTGTTTTACTAGGCAAAAACCTGCACAGAGTCGTATCCAGGTTTGAATCATAGCTAAGCACGTCTGGCTCTGTCCTTCCGAAGCCGACATCCCAAAGGCTAAAAGTCCAACGCATACTGCAGGGTGCACAGACAGGCCAATTGAAAAGTAAGTGCTGCCTGGCAAAGAAGTGAGCTGATAATTTATAGAAATGCTCTGCAAAATAATTGCATTTGGAACGCTTCAGCTGCCCTGAGTTTGTGTCTTCGTGCAGGAGTATGACTTCAAGAGATGGGACATAAAAGGGAGCAGAAAACCAAAGAGATCTTTGAAGCTGGGGCAAAAGAGCACAAGATCAAATGGAACAAAACTCACAGCTCCCACCCCACACAAATGAAGCCTCACAGCTCCCATGGACAAGCAATTAAGAAACAAATCAGCCCTGTTTGTTTTCACAGAGGGGAGAAACACCTCCAAACCTGGTAGCAATTTCTGTTCCTTCAGACCACTTGCTCACAGCAAGCAGGGATGCAGGGGGGGAAGAGTGACTACTCCAGCCACTCTTTCTGGTCCATGGGGTGGTTCGTGTGCCATGGCGAGCTCCTGCCCCACACGTTGCTTTTGTTTCAGGGCTGACCAGTTCTCACCAAGATACTGCCCAGCTGGTGCCTGCTCTCCTCCACCCAGTGTAGAAATAGGGGGCTGGTTTGGGGAGGGTTGTGGAGGTGCTGAAGTCAACTTCAACACAGATCTGGTGTCTGAAGTATAATGGTCAGGCTTCTTTTGGCAGGATCTTTTTGGGATCAGCACAAACTACGGTGGAACAGGCTGCTTTCAGGTTTCCTCCACAGCTGCCACACAAGGAAGATGCAATTCCCACTGTGATTACAAAAGCATTAGGAAGCTGCAAGATAAAAAAGTGAAGCAAACATAAAACTCATCCCCAAAGATCAAAAGTAGCGAACAGTTTTACCTGGATGCTTCTAAGGGGAAAAAGCCCCAACAAACCACAAAACGAAAAAAACCCCTCGCAAGCAGATAACTACATAAACACAAATCCCACCTCCCTGAGTAAACTGAGACCCATACAGGCTCCCAACACTTGGAGCACAACACTATTTGCTAGGGTTTACCCAGAAAGATGAAGCTGCCTTCTTCCCAGCCCACACTTTTAGGAGGCCACTTGTCTGTTTCTTTGCCTCAGCTCCTTCAGTAAGGAGGGGAGATCGGCCGTGTGATAATCACCAAGTAATTTACTTCTTGCACTTACAGAGAAGCACTGCAACACATCACCTGCCCTCTGCACTCTTTTTGTTCAGAGCCATGAGTTTTGATGGGTTTGGGTGCTGGAGCTCCAACAAGAGGAGAGCAGGCCTGGGACATAGCTCAAAGGCAACAAAAGTTTCCATCAGCAACACCTCCCTGCTCAGCATCTCCAGTGCACAAGTCCTCTCCCAAGCTAAATCTCTCTGCCAGCATTTGCTTCTGCGAAAGCTGCAGCTGGGCTGTGCAGCACGGCCCCAGCTCCTTCACTCCTCCTCAGCTTGGCTGCCTGTCCAGGTGAGAGCAAGCTCCAGAGCCCAGCCAGTGTGGTGCTGACCTCCACCAGTGACATTAGGGGACACTTTCCAGTTCCCACATCGGGGGGTGACATAGACGTAGCCACAGACTACCATGAAGGATGCCGTCCTTGTAAAACAAGTCCCAGCTCTGAGTTGATGGGGACATCACTGCTTCTGGGTGGCACTGACAAGCCCTGGATGGAGAAATGAGCCCATTCATGGTCCCCTGGTCTGTTCCCTGGCCTCCTTGCCGCTAACCTGTTCCTCACAGCTGGGCTGGAGCATTTCTCCTCCTGATGCCCAGGTTCCTGTTAAGTCCAAGGGATGGATCAAACATATGTTGCTCTGCCAATCAATCCCCCTTTGTTCCTATTTTACTAGAAGGTAGGTTTCCCTTTCTGCTCAGGTGAAGCAGCAATGGCTCTGGAAGGGAAACGCTCTACCAAGCAGCCATTAACTCCCCAGCACATCCCGATCTGTGCAGGCATCCTCCAGACAGGAGCACAGAGATACTCAGAGATCAGGGATGCATAGCCTCTCACGTAATTGCCACAGTCCTTGCTAAGCGCCCAGGGATGATGTCAGGGGACACAGCGTGCTTTAAGCCATAGGAAACAAGCACAGGCAAGAGCTGTGCTGGAGCTGGATGGAGCATCTCAGCCAAGGCAGCTGTCGCCACGGCAGGGAGCAGCTGAGGGAACGCTGCGGTCCCTAGGGATGCACCAAAGCATGAGTTAAAGAATGGGGCCAGGACGTGTGGAGCAGGCTGTGTGCCCCAGGGAGCACCCACGCTGCAGGGCTCTGCTGGGGTGCTCAGGGATTGGTGCCCAGGCAGCACAGCTGGACCTTGGGAGCATGAGCAGAGAGCACTCAGGCTTCCAACTGGATGAACAGATACAGCACAATGAAAAGCAAAGGGGAGAGAGCAGCCCGGGCTGCAGAGGACAGGGCTGAGGACGGAAGGAGCGTAATACCAGCCCCATCCCCCCCAGCCCCTGCTCTGCCACTGGTTCCCAGGCGCTTTCGCAGCACTTGCACTCACAGGGGCAGAGGGAGGATGGGGTCACAGCTACGCAAGTTCAGCGACACAAAGAGGGGCTCAGAGCTCTTCTTGCTAAAGCTGGCTGGCTTCTCTTCCCCCTCCAAGGGGGTCTCCTCCCTGCCTCCATCTCCATCATCCTCTTGGGCCAGCTCCTGGAGCAAGGTTGTTGCACAAAGGCAGACTAATTGCCCTGCCTTGGAGGGTTCTTCTGAAAATCAGCGCATTCAAGAAAATGCGTCTTTGAGGTCCTCTGGTGCCCAGCACTTGGGGCCATCCCGGTCCCAGGGACAGAACTGGTATTCACGCTCTGCGAACAACAGGGCATTCAGCAGAAATGAAGAGACAGTAAATTCAGAAGTGATGAAAAAAAGCATCTTTTCACACAATTCGCCTTGAGGAACTCAATGTCATATGATGAGGCCGAGGGCAGGGACTTGTGGGATCAAGCAACTGCTGAGCTGACCCTGGGTATTTCTGTTGTTCACACCAAAAAAATAAACAACATACAAACAGGGAAAGCCTGCCAAATGAACCACACGCAAGCACCAAAAATCACTTGGGCTGTTTTGCCCTTGAAGCACCACGCTGGAGAAGACTTCCCAAGGAGAGACCACTTTTTCTGGGAACAGCCTGGATGTGGGCTAAAAAATCCTTTGCTAGTGACGGTGGCAACCAGCACTACCACCTTAAGGATGGGCATCAGGACCCACTCTTTCCAGTCACTCCTGGACACACCCAGCCTGACCCCCCACATCCCTTCCCCTGGGAAGATCTTGGGTCCTAATCTCTGCAGCTTGCACCTTTCCTGCAAGGAGCTGCAGCTGGTGCTCAGTCCGGGTGCTGGGCTTGGGTGTGAAGGCACCTGCAGCTCCATCCCACATCCCAGCCCCTTTGGCTCAACATCATGGCCTGGTTTGGTCCTTCCCTTTACTGTAGTTGATACAATAAAGGGCTCTACAGCCCTGACATGGTTGATTATCAAAAAGAGCATTGGAGATGTGAAAACATGTTAAGATGTGAATACACAGCGATAGGATAAAATTTGGGCTAGGAAAGACCAAATTCTTCTTCCTAGTTCCATTCTGTATCAAGGGTTTAGATCTTTTACTTGAGGTGCAACGATTTCTGAGATCAATTTTTTAAATAAAAGTGCAGTTGGCGAGAGGGACAGAGGTTTGCACTGGGAACTCGTAACAAAACACACGTTGTTTCCCTGTTAAACGGCAGGGGGAGAACGCAGGGAAAGGTTTAGTGTAGAGGCTTGGTTCTGGACGAGGGTGCAGTAAAATGTTACCTGCAAAGTAATATGTCAGTAAAACCCCCAAATACCTTCAAGCATTGCAGCTTCCCTGTTAATACTTACAGTGCATTAACACCTTCCTCAGGTGTCAGCATGGCAGACACCGGGTACCCGAGAGCCCAGCCTGGAGAGGATGGAGCTTTCCTCACTTACTACCTTGGCTTCCCTGCACTGCAGAGGAGCTGGGAAAGCAAGAGCGAGAGGAGGTCACGTAAACCAGCTCTGAATCACCGCAGGTTTGTTGGGTTTTGTTTTGTCTTTCTTTTTGGTGTGATTTTGTGGTTTTTTTTAAGGCTGGTCAGATAAATGTTTTTAGAAGACATCTTAAAGCCATGGCTGCTTTCTCCAGGGAACAATCAGGATGATTATATTTGGCCAGAGCACGGTAACAGGGTCAGGCTGTCAGCTTCTATTAAGATTTGGATGTATGTCACTGAATGGAAAGTGCTTGGCTATATTGCTTCTCATTAGATTGCTTTATGATAAATCTAATCATTAACTTACCACACTTGGCCGAGCTGAAGGTTATAAGCCCAACTCTGCAGCCACCCCAGAGGGCTGCAAACCAAATGCCTTCTCCAGGGAGGGGCAACTTCACCACAGCAGTGCCTGGTTCACAACAGCAAATGCCTCAGCAAAGCTGCTGCAGGCTCCCAGCACCCACACGGCCTCTGCAGCCAATGAGGCATTGCCCTTCCTC
>NW_010164026.1:12098-34613 GCF_000695765.1 Mesitornis unicolor
TGGGATGGATCCAGCCCACCCAGCGGGATGGTTTAAGGTAACTAATGGGTTATCGGGTGCTTCAGTGCAACTCACCTTCTTCTGCAGCCCCTCACACACAGGGCACAAGCCTTGTCTTGGCTTCTGTTCCAGTCTGAGGGCATCACTAAAAACAGAAAAACAGAGGTGAAAGCTTCCCCGCTCCGTTGTTTGGGTGTTTTTTGCTTTTTGGGTTTTTTTAAGTCTGTCTGAGCACATGGCTCTTGCCTAGGTTTAAAACTAAGAGCTGGCTTTTGGGGAAGTCCTAGGGATTAGGTTGGTCCCGTTAGACATACCCAGTTATTCAGCACTCCCTGGTTATCTCATGTACCCACAGTATCCAGCACATCCCGAGCTCCTCTGGCAAGAGGAGCAGCACAGCACAACGCAGCCCTGGAATGCAATGGCAGAGTTGTCAGCCTGAAGTCCTCCAGCTTGTGGACTTGACTTCCCAAATCCAACTTCCCCAGTCAAGCTCCTTGTGACTCCTCCTACACCACATCCAGGCACTGAAACCCCACTGCAGCTGGCACCCACTGGTGTAAAAGGGGTTGCTGGGGATCCACGCTGGGACCGACCCGTTCCAGTACAGCAAGCACTTGCTGCTGCCTGAGGAAAACGAGACAAGGGGAGCAAGTCCAGAAGAGGGCCACGAAGATGATCAGAGGGCCGGAGCACCCGAATCACGCTGCAGAGCTGGGAGGCCTGCTCTCCACATCTGGCTCCTCTGGATGCTGAGCTTCATCTGCTCAGGCCAGTTTCTAGCGTGTTAGATGTACCTTGCATCCCATCAGCAATGAGGGCTTAGCATGAGCACTTCCCATCTTTATTTGTTTTCATGTCCGCATGAATTTATCAAAGACAAGGCACCCCTGGTTGAGGCATCCCAGACAAGGTTTTACGGTCTTTCTGCTCTTCCAGAGCAGATTCTCCAGGACAGGGAGAGCTCCTCCATGCAGGGCTCAGCACTGTCAGCCCAGGCAGTGGCAGGTGCAGCAGGATGGGTCCTGCTGGGAAATGCAGAGCTGTGTTTTGAGCCACCTGTTAGCCCCATCCCTAAGTGGCAGCAGTGGCTCCCGCACACAATCAGATCACCAGGTCTTTACTGAACCAGCCAGCCGCCTTCTAACATGCATGACTGCAAGATAAAGCAGCTTAGCTGGATGTTCTCTCCCAAAAAGCCAGGTGAAGCTTCACAGCCCTGGATTAACTTGCACACAGCAACTCAGGAAGACCTGGGGACAGCAGCACACACCCTGCAAAGTGGTCAGAGGTCCTGGAGGTGACACGCAGCACGGGGCACACACCCCACCAGCCACTGCAGACCAACAAGTGAGTCCTTCCCACCTGCAAGCCCAACATCTCAGGGGTGCATCAGGATATATCTGAGCAGAGAAGACACTCAGGGTGGAGCCCAAGGCTCTCCTGGGATGCAGCGGTGGTTTCCCATGCCTCAGGCTCTCCCTTTTCAGGGCTAATTACAGTCACAGCTAACAACTTCTGTCTTTGTTTACACTGGAGGCTGGCACACCCAGAAACATTGGAAATGGGGCTGGTTTGGGCCACACTATCATATCTGAAACCACACACAGAGCTGCAGCCACAGACAGCAGCCTCCCTGCTCTGGCTGGGCTGCTGCCCTCCCAGACAACAAAAAGGGTTGGTAACACAGTTCAAAGTTCTCGCTGGTACAAAAACAGTCTTTGAGGGTAATTTGTTTCAGCTCAACAGCAGCTGAAGTTAATTACACAGCAATGAAATATCACGCTTTAATATTACTTAACTCCCCTTGGCCAGGCTGCTGTGAAATGCTGCTCTGTTTGAGATCTGGACCCAAGTGCTTTCTGATCTCCAGATAACGTCCTAGTCAAACAAGGGAGAGGCAGGTAATGGGATCCGTGACCCACCAAGGCCTGGGAGAAGGGGTGACGGAGCATGGGGCTGCACGTGAAGGCTTGCAGCCTTCAAGATGGGCGGTGGCTGGGGCCTTCAGTGCAACCCATGGCAGGTCTTCAAGCCCCTCATGCTTTCTCTGGGAGGATCCATTATGTTAGAGTGAGTCCAGAGGGTCACAATGATGATCAGAGGGCTGGAGTGCCTTTCCTATGAAGACAGGCTGAGAGAGTTGGCATTGTTCAGCCTGGAGAAGGCTGCAGGCATACCTTATAGCAGCCTTCCAGTGCCTGAAGGGGGCCTACAGGAAAGCTGAGGAGGGACTGTTTACAAGGGCATGTAGTGATAGGTAGTTGCTTTAAACAGGAAGAAGGTAGATTTAGACTAGATATTAGGGAGAAATTCTGTGAGAGTGGTGAGACACTGGCCCAGGTTGCCCAGGGAAGTTGTGGATGCCCCCTCCCTGGAAGTGTTCAAGGCCAGGTTGGACAGGGCTTTGAGCAGCCTGGTCTGGTGGGAGGTGTCCCTGCCCATGGCAGGGGTTGGACTGGATGAGCTTTAAGATCCCTTCAACCCAAACCAGCCTGTGATCCTATGCAGGCTCTAGCCCCATGCTTTGATCTCAACTCCTGTTTGAAATTCAGGGGTCTCCTTGCTACCAATGCAGAGGGCACTTACACAGGTGATGCTCTATGAAGTCTGTGGGGAATGCTGCTGTCTGGCCTGGTGGTCATCTTGGGAAGTCCCGTGGCCACAGTCTGGCATGCCTGTCAGTGCCTGGCCAGAGGAGCTCTTTACTCGCTCATTTCTTGAGCAAGAGCTTGAGCACCCTGGCCAAGGGCATTGCAGGTGTCTCCTTCCATCCTTTGCAGGCCTGGGAAAGTCTGCTGAGAAGGATGGAGAGCAGAAGCTTTGTCCTGTCTGAAGCTCAAGCTGGGACGGGGGCTGTGAGGCAGGCAAGTTCGTACAGGCTGGCAGCCAGATGAACAAGAGCTGCCCCACTCACTGGTCACCACAGAGAAGATGCTCTGTGCTCCTCTTACCCTGATGCCACTCAGGCACTTTCTCCTGTTGCCCTGTTTGGAGATGACACGGAATAAGGCAATGGGGAACACCAGACATGTGGGCACAGAGGCCAAAGCACCTGCAAACAGAACTTATGTAGCCTGCACAAGGATGGCTCAAAGATCACCACAGCCACCACACGACACAGGGCACTTCAAAGCCAGGAGGATGGGAAATCCCAGGGTTGCTCTTAGCATTGGTAGCCAAAGCTGAATTAAAAGCACAGAGTTTAAGTGCCTGTCCTACGTGCTCAGAGCCTTGGCTACGCCAGCCTACCCCACCACAGCCTGCAGCCCCAGACTAAAGCTCAACTCTTTCTCCTGGGCAGGCTGAAGCCCCTTCTTCACTGCCATCATCCTCCAGCGCTGCACAGAGGAACAGGCTGCATTGCCACCTAATGGGATATGCTGGGAAAGCCCTGTGCATCTTACTGGAAACTAGCAAGACCAGTATACTGGAGGCTCTGCAAGAGCTGGACTGGCTTACTCCACCCCTCTGCACCAGCAGAGATCTGGTCAGGATGTCCCTGGTACTGTAACATAAAACAGTGCAGGGGGCACAAATCATCGAGAGAAAGGGAGAGGATGCAAGCAGGTTTGTGCACTTAGAGCTGTGCCAGAAAACACCAGCATGCAGCAACCGCGTGCAACCCAGCATATTGCAACCCAGGCAAAAAGGTTTATTGGGTATCAAAGTCATTTTCTCTTCACTGCCTCCACGGCTCATAAAAGTTTCTGCCAGAGAAGCTTGTTTAATATTAAGCTCTTGAGGGAGCAGATATGTTGTCCAGTTAAACATGCCTCCTTGCCAAATTACTGCATGTAGGCAGACACCAAGGGCAAAACCAGACCCACAGGGACTCCAGCAGTGGATGACCTTTCACGGTCCTTCGTGGGGCACTGCTGGAAGCAGCAAGGATCCTGCCAAGGAGTTAGGATACAATAAAAAGTCACCTGAAAGCAATGCTTGAGCTGAATGCCCTGTCAGAAGGGCTTTCTCCACTCCCAAATCCTGCCTGTATCACCAGCATACAACAGCTGGTCTGTATCACCAACTTGCAACCCAGCACAACCCAGGCTGTGACCAGGGAGCAGTGATTAGAGCATCAGCTTTGATGCCTCACCCCAGTTTAGTCCCTGACCTCCCTTCTGCTCTGCCAAACTGCAGTATCATTTTCTCACGCCCAGAAAAGCAGCCTAGGGAGAAGTCAGTGGGGATTTGTGAGATGTCTCAGAGACCATGGTACCTTTGGTTTCCCATTTTCATTGAAGGCACAGCCCTGCCCACACCAGCCTGGCTTCCAGGACCATTTCAGCAGGCAGGGCAAGCCTGGCTGATCCACCTCACCTCCCAGAGAGCACTGCACATCAGAGGGAGTGGGCAGAGTTGAATCAGGGCTGGAGCAAAGATTAAAGCTAAAGGTTTTGGCCATGGCCCGATACCACACAACATGGGTCACAAGTCCAAAACCCAGCTAAGTCAGGCTCCAACCTCACACCTCACTTCTACCCTGTCCTACCATGGGTAAGTCAGGCCTCAGCCAACTCCCAAGGGATGCCTTAACCCCTGATAACTTCTCAAGACCCCAGTTCCCAGATCCCTTAATCCCTGATAACTTCCTCCCAGTTCCCAGCAATGGCCCCAGCAGCTCTTTCGGACCAGATAAAACCATGTCTAGGTATCAGCGTTAATCCTCAAAGGAGAGCAGACCAGTTGAACAGCTGCTGCTTTAAGTGTCACAACCAGAACCAGGACTTCATTCTGGGAGTAAGAAACAGCATCTGCAGCAGACAGGGCTTCTAGGAATGCAAAGGCAGGACAGACAGATTTCATACTCCTGTCTTGCTCCCTGAGGACAACAGGAGCCTGAGTTTTACCCACACTCAACAAAGGCAGAAGTAGCAAGTGATTTCATCAAGTTCCTTCTTTCTTCTTCCTTCAGTCTTGGGTCTCTCCCGTGAGCAGGCAGAAACCAGAGCCCGAGAGCAGTAAATGGAGCCTCTGTCACAGTGCAAATCCCACCCTGCTCAGCGGTGCCTCCCATCAATTTCTGAACACCCTCATCTCTCACAGGATGACAACCACCAGCCTTGTCTCCCAAAATACACAGAGACGATGGTGGGCACCAGCAAAAGGGGCCAAGCCTGGGGGTCAACATGGGCCATGCCATGGCTGGACAGGTCATGCCTACTCCACCTTAGCACTGTTGGTGCATTTTTTGTTTTGCACATGTCAACTCCCTTTATACAACAGAAACTCCACCGCGAACTTCATACGTAGGAATTTGATTCCCAACAAGGAAATAAGCTTCCACACAAAGCAGCAATCTGTTTGGACCAGCCTTTTTATAAGAAGAAGAGGAACCAGAAAAGTGCAAACCCATACATCACAGTGGCTCAGTAAATCACGCTTACATCCCTTTCTGTAAAATGCAGTGCGGCATTGCTGTGCTATTCTAGCACCATAATGCAGCATAACCCTGTCCCCAAGAAAAGCTGGTTTCCTACCTTCTGCCAGAGCCTCACAAGTGCTGCAAGGGGGACACCCAGAGCAGCAAGATAAGGAACACAGAGAAACCAAAATCCTTGCTCTGTCACTTCTCGCCCACAGCTGGGAGAAGCACGCTCCCATTTGGCATGCCCGCGACCCCACACCCTGCCAAGACCCACCAGCGATCCTTCCTTGGCCACGCACTCATGTTTCTCTTCCTCACACCCCTGTGCAGACACAGCCAAGGGCTGGGAACGCTCTCCTGTAGGTGCAGCCAAGCAGCGGACGCAGCCTTTATCCCCCACGCAGCGCCGCTGTCTGGGATTGTGTCTCCAGGCCAAGCTCCCTGAACTGCTGATCCACGAGCAGGTGGAGGAATGAGGTGTGTCTGCTTCGCCCAGAGGGAACCACAGCAGCTGCCACGGATTTCAATGCCCGGCTATCTTTGAAGATGCTTGGTACCCGTGAGACTTACCCAGTTTTCTCAGGCAGGCAAGATCAAGGTTATCATTTGTACCTGGAGTTTTTGTTTAGGAGGGTAGAGAACACTGGCACAAATCCAATGGTTAGGAGGTCCCATCAGACAGAAGCAGCAAGGCTGGGCTCCAGCACCTGCAGAGGAATTGCACAGCTCTGGCAGGACACGTTCTTGTTTTGATCTCCCCAAGAACATGTATTTTGCAAATGAACGCTTAAAGCTGGGAACCGGAGCAGAACCTGCAAGTTTCATGCCATCCTGCTGCCTGCGATGCTCATGTGATGACACCATCTGAGCAGCAGCTACGTAAAGAATGCTGCCCTTTTACCAGGGTTAAAAGGATCAGAGCAAATTAAGTGCTTCTCACTAAGTGACTACAAGGGGAAATAGCTTCCCTTTCTCAGGAAAGCTCTGTAGCATGAGGTCCTTTCTCTAGGGTGATAGGTATCTGCAACCCATGACACCAGAACTGGAGCAAAGCAGCCTCCTGGGTGGCCAAGGCTTTGCTCATCACTGTAGTGAGACCAAGACATAGCACCTTCTCACCAGTGTGGCAGAAAGACAAGCTGGGACCACAAAGCTGCACCTTTCTGCCCAGGAAACCTAGACTCTACCTCCCTTCAGCCCTGAGGAAAGCATCAGAGAATACAACTTTGAATGCCTATCCCACCTTTCAACCAGTGTGCTATAAAACACTCATTTCGCATATGAGCTAAGCCAGGTCACGGGAAGCAACACTCTCAGATGGGCTCAGCTTTGACCAACACAGATGGGAGCTCCCAGGGCCACGCACCTTTGAGAAACCTGCCCAAGATCATATGCAAGTCAACAGGACAGGAACGTAGGGAAGAGTCAATCCTTTTCACTGACCTTTGGACCTCTTTTTCCTCCAAGGCCTCCTTTAACGCAGATGGCTTTTGAGGTTCTCCACAAATGCTCAGCTCACACTAAGCCTGAGCAGGCACATGTCTGGAAAGCAGCCTGGCAGGTTGTGGTATGTCAACCCACCTCCCCTCTGCTCTGGTTGCTTTCATTAACTTCTGCACAAACAATTCATTTTGCCCAATCTTTTGTAAACAGCATTCAAAGCCAGCTGGTATTTTGGTGTGCACCTAAATTACCCTTGCTCAGCAAGCTCTTCTGCAGAAGGGATTCATTTCAATCTTTGCCTGCCGTGGGGGCACAGCAACGCGCATCCTCCTCTTCCACTGCAGCAGCTCTCTCCTTTCACAGAGCCAAAGCAGCACAGTTAACATCCAAACCTCACCGCTATTAAAACACAGAAGTTACACCTTGAAGGAGGAAGGGGAAGAAGAATCTCACTGGATCTCCTAATTATAGCCCTGGGCAAAATGTCACTGCTGAAGAGCACACGGTGGGTAGGGACAGGTGAGGAGTCAATACCTCCAGGCCAAAGTGCAAAGCACAAGGACACTAAGACACATGCAGGCGTCTTCAGCAGAGAGGCTGACCTTGTCGCACCCCAGCTGGTTTCAGGACAAGGAAGCCATTAATGGACACACTGGGAAAGCACAAACACTCACCAGTCAACCGCTGCAAAAGCCAGAGGGGAACGGTTAAGAGACCAACTCTGAAAGGCGGTAAGCCAAGTTTTTAGAGTGAGACAGGTGTTGGGATGAAATCACAGGCTCCTGAGGCCAAAAGGCAACCATCCTCACCTCATCTGAGGCTGCAGTGTGTCAAGCATTCCTTTCAGGACCTCTTCCCACCTCCTCTTTCTTTTCTCGTGCAACCAGAAAGTGAACCCAAAAGGTGTGTTAGTCCCAGGACTACTGGACCAGCCATTGGGAAAGCTGGTGGTTCTGCTCATAAAATGTGTCCGATGGCTAGAAGTGAAACTCCACCATTGCCAGGGAATCTGCCTTCGTAAAGCAGGCAGAATCAGGCACAGGACATGACAGGCAAGAGGCAAACTTCCTCATGCATTAACATCAGCAATGGGAACTCAGGATAAGAGGACTGATGATTATATCACACACCCCCCTACGCAGAAGCATGGTGAGGACATGAGCCATTTTGTCTTTTCCAATCTCATAAAGGACTGGGGATAAATTCGTCCAACTGGCACAACACAGTCTTCAAAAGTCGAAATCTTTACAGCTGGTTTGCTAAGAGATGGGGTTTTTTTGAGGTGTTGGGAGTGGGAAGGAAGGAACAGAAAAGAGACAGCTAACGCTCCTTCCTACAGCAAGGGGAGAGAAGTTATTTCCTTCACAGATTTAGTATATAAACAGTTTTACTTTCAAAGCAAAGTTAGAACCAGGACAAAAAAAGTATGCTCAACATGCATTTTGTCATACCACACTGCTCCCTATACAAGCCAAAACTGCTTTTCCTTACTGGAATTAAACTCCTTTACATCCAATGCTCATCTCTCAGTGCACTGCTGGAGCAGGCAGGGAAGGCTCTTGGAAACACTCTGCACCCCACTGTGCCCTGCTACAGCGAAGCTGCACGGAGCAGCCTCACCAGCGCTACATACAGCACAAAACACCTTCCTAGGAGATCTGACATCAGGTTGCATGCACATCGCCAAGGGGATTGCAACAGCTGGAGAACACACAGCAGTACTGAGATGGAAGACTCCTGTAAAAACAGATCTGGCCTACTCCAAAGGGAACCTAAAGCCACAGCAGATGTTCTTTTCATCTCCACACTCATTACTCACTGCTGCAAGATAGCACTCTGGACAGGTAAAGAAAAGCTAATGCTAATTGCTCACGATCTCATTGCATAGAAGAAAACAGTGGCTCAGGCTGGCAGGTCCTCAGGCATCAGAGCACTAAGATACACCTTCCTGGGGGAGACATGGGATGAGGAAACACAGGGCTGAGCCCCAACACATATAGGTCCAGCACCCCAGTAACCAGCCTGGGAAAGGTGAAAAAGCATAAAGATCTCTCGGTGGTTCAGAAAAGCGCACGGCCTCGCAGGACTGACTGCACCAGTTTTGCTGCGTTTTCACTCAGGTTCAAGGCACAGTGGCACCAAAGCAGCCAGTCCTTTTGCAACCACAGCTGAAACTCTATAAAGCTATAAAACACAGAAACAAAGAGCTATGAGATCAGCGAGAAGAGCCACATTTCTATCCCACTGCTCATTTATATCAGTATCTAACCAGGCCCCCAAGGCTCTTGTTAAAGGAGTCTTTTCATACGAATTTTGATACGGGAAGGGGCATGGGCAAGATCTGGATGCTTAATTCAAAAGCACTGCCCTCAATACTGGAATGCCTGGCAGCACTTTTACTCAGTGATTGAAGTAGTTAGCCCCTTGCTGGAAATGCAGAATTACTGCAGACTAAATCTGGACAGCGTTGCTTGAACCAAAGCCAAGGTGCCTCATTTGTGTGACTAACTAATAACAAATGAATCATTTCTTTAAAAAGACCTCCAAATTGGACTTTCAAAAATAATAATTACGTTTGTCTTCTGTACCCAACAAACATTTAGCTTCTTACTTTGAATGGGCGCTATGAGTACAACTATTGGCAATTATTTTGAATAGTCTTTATACTTTTAAGCACAGATATTTTGCTGTTTAAGTTGAAATCAACACTTATTTCCTTCTCTCAATGAACTTCTTTATGCTTGCCTGCTTTGATGCTGATGTTCAGTTAAAGGCTTCAGAACATGATGCATTTTTTTAGCATGTGTACTCTTCTAATGAAACCAAGAAAACACCATGCATGACAGAGCAAGAAATTAACTTTGTGAGAGCCAGGAGGATACAGGTTTAATTTCTTTTGATTCAGCAAAACAACAATAATCCTGTATAATAATATGCCACAGTCTTGATGAAAAGGAAGTTCAGCATTTATCTTAAGTCTGCCCCTGTAATACCAGATCACTTTGCAATCACACATTGACTCTCCAACGTTCAAAGACAAAACATCCCAAATTCATCAGGGAAAAACAAACCAGAATAAAGTGATTTCCCTTCTAGGAGTCTATTCTCTTATGCTATAGCTGGAAGATGATTTAATCAGCATTTTCTTTATGGACACAATTGATGTGGAGCAGGCACGCTGAACTCAGCTTCTTCTTCAAGTCCTGTGGTCCATCGTGGTTAGGGCTCCAAGGGGAGGCAGATTTCATTTCAGCCAGATCCACTTGTCACCAACATCAGCATTGTAGCCTTGCCTAAAATTGCGACCAGGAAGCTAGAGAGAGCAGAAAGTTCAGTTAGAAACATTTCCTTTTTCACTCTTTACAGAAATTCTAAGATTCTTCATGAAGTGTCTCGTGGTATCTGAAGAAGCGCAACATGAAGTATTTTTTTTACAGCATAAGGATTAGCACTTGTAGGAAAATCAGTCCCTCTGAAAAATCTGAGCTGTGCAGCTAGAGGGCAGGCCCACAGAAACCGCTATGTCACAGTATATATAGGAACTACGCCAATATGTCAACAGCATAACAGCGTTTTCTACCTGGATTCATCCAACTCTTTGCCCTTACACACCCTTGCTCCCAGTTTTACTAAGAGATGACCCATCTAACTGTAGCATGTAGAAGAAGAATTGAATCAGTCAGTAGAATCTCATGCCAAAATAGGCACACAGTATTAAATACATGAAATACTTCATGCATGAAATACTGAGTTAATTACTGCATTAAATTAAACCATTCAAATGAAATTGCATATTTAGCCTTAGAGCTGAACTTAACTTCATTAAAACAAAAGCAGTATCCTGCCTGTCTTCATAAGCAAAGCCAGAAACCACTGCTTGCTGGAAAAACAGAAGTTTCTAAACCCCTCACCCAAATTTCACTGGTACCCTGGGACCTAAGCAACAGCCTTCACTTGCTGCCTCTGAATATCGCGAACCTTTCAGGCTGCAACTCTTCTGCACAGCCCGTTAATGCTGCTGGGATTAGGCAGCTTGGACACACAGGTTAGCCCAAACCAGGGCTCGGGGAACCACGGTGCTGCTGCATGAAGTCACCGCTTCGTACAGCTCGTCACACACCGCTGTGCGTGAGATGGCAGAGGGATGGGGAGCGCAGTGTCCTTCTGACAGCACCTCAAGAGCTTGGGCTGGTTCTACAGGTCACCAGAGGATCACGCAAGGAGCGGTTCAAGCCTAGTGAACTGAATCAAGAGCAAAGCACTCTGGCACCACTACAGACACAAAAACTCAGTGGCCAAGCTGTCCTACCTTCAGCTTTCAAGATTTAGGGAAAAGAGACTGTTTAAGCAGCAGCCATTTTAAGGGATTATGGACGCAGCACACAGGACTAGAGAAGAAAGCCTGCCAGTACGGTTAAAATAGCAAACTCCCCTTACACAGCATGTGTGCTCTCTCTGCAGGCGAGGAAAATGCTCCTCTGGGCCAAGCAGGCTGCACTGGGTCAGCAAAGGCATGCTTATGTGACAGAAGACTCACCACAAGCGTGCCAGCAACGCTGTCATCAAAATCATCTCCTACCAGCTTGCTTTGCAAAAGCAACATGAATTCTGAGTGCAGTTTCAGCCTGAATAAACATAAACCAGGCTCTGTACCTCCTAGATAACCAAGCCACAGGAACAGAACCTGCCAGCAACAGGATCAGTGTGTAAAGCAGCTACTTTGGCAATTACTTTGAGCTGAGTGATCCTACAGAGGAAACTACCTCTGCCTCAGGTGTTCAACCAGTCCCCTTCGGAAAGTACTGACCATGACCTGAAACGCCGGAGATGGTCAGGTCCTAGGTCCAAAATACCTCCAAATCCTCTCTCTTCCCATCTCCAGGAATGAAAAAGAGACAGAACACAGCGTTTGTCTCAGAGATGTGATACTGGAATCAAGAAGCAAACCACCACAAAAAGCAAATGGGCTTTGTGAGAAACTCTGAAGTGAGCGAAGATGCTGTAATAAAACCCTTCCTTTAAGAATAAGCTGTCCGCTGGCAGCCTTTGCAAATAATTAAGCACAGATCATCTGCTCATCTCCACACAAACGCTGGTTTCACACAGGACCCCTGACTTGTCCTGATGATTTTTCCTTTCAAAAAGCCACAAGAGTATTCTGTTTGAGAGAGCTGCCGCTGCAGAGGGAAGCAAGACCCTGTCTTGATGGAAGATATACTGGCGCCACAAAAAGTTATTTAATTCGGGATGAAGCCTGTTGTTTCGAGGAAGGATTTTTTTGCAGGGGGGTTCTTTGTTTTTTTTAATTTGAAGATCAGAAAATATGACACTTTTCCTCCCTAAAACATTGAGCTAACAGAAGACTTCTACCTCCTTTATAAGACATTCCCACCCCACCTTGTCACAAGCCATTACAAACCATTCTTGATCAATTTTGAAGGTTTTTCATTTAAAGTTGTCTAAAGTCTTGTCTAAATATCAGAAGTCATACCGTCCTGTTAAGAGTTACTCCTGCTGAGCAAACAGGAGATGCAAGATGAAAATAAACGATTACTATCTCTGCCCCACAAATTTACAGTGGTGAGCTAGGGAGGACATCAGACCTGCTGTGACCAGCCTGCATCTATTAATTGTAGCACAAAACAGCTCTCCCTAGTCCTCTCCAGGCAGCACATAATTGGCCCTTTGATACTTCAAGAGATTCCCAGATAAGTAGATTATTAAAGCAACAGGAGCTCTCTGGGAAAACAGAGAAGTTTACAGTTTCATTTCTGGATAAGTCTGCCTTCTTTAAAAGATACAATATCAATCCCAACAGAATTCAAATTCATTGTCCAAAACAAATTCCCCATGTGTCTTTGGTTAAAGACATGCAATACATCAAAGCAAATGTTATAATAAGTATTCATCCATACTCTATCGTTCACAGTGGGCCTTGGCAAAAGCAGCTGAGTTTTGGGATGCGTTAAAGCCAGGCTTTCAAAATAGCAAAAAAAAAAACCCCACAAAATGGAAAGAGGAAGGCACAATAAACAAATCCCACATTACACAGCAAGCAGAAAGATGTGAATTTACGTTCTGTGCATTATCTGCATCAGGTAACACATGATTTCCTGAGAACAGGCTTTTTAAAACTCAATTTTTTTACAGCTGTGTCCATAGCAAAAAAGCTGCACAACCAGGAACAAGGTAGGTCTGTCCCAGAGGGAAGGAAGCTGATGATCTTTTAGTGCTTATTGAGCATTTGGAAAAACAGTGGAACAGGAGTCACTCCTGCTTTTTGCAGTCCTCAGCCTCCCCTTCAGCTCCTCGCATGCCCACCTCCTGCCACAGCAAGCGTTTGCTCAATGTCCCCGGGAGCCTGGGATGCAAACAGCCAAATGAAAAGCACCGCAGCGAGGTTGCACAGCGTGGCTGAATGGACTGAACAGCACAGTGCCAACAAGAAGCGGTCCTACAGTACCCATCCTCTCTGCTGCACTGTCCAGGCCAGCTCTGCAGCTTTGCTGATCGTTCCACGAGTTCAACCAAGCCCCTCGCGCAGCAACAAGTTATTCCTCGTTTCTGGCTGGGTTAGTTACCGGTGACTGTGTGAGCTCAGTCAGCCAAACACGTACCAGACCACTGCAAAGAGTGGTAGGAGCACCAAGGAAGATCTGGGGGTGTGAGGTGGGTGGTAGGATTTGCTCTTTTCTCAGTGACAACAAATGGTTAAGTTGGTGCTCCAAACTGCACCCAGCTGAAGTTGCCAGCCTGTTCTGCCCAAGGCTGCTGAGCCAGCACAAGGGCAGGGATGGGAACAAGCAGACAGCCCTGAAGCTGCTGGTACTGCAGACAGAAGAGGTGAACTGTCCAGCCCAGAAAAGAAATGATGGTAGGGAGATAGGAAAGCTCTACATGACTTGTCAGTAGCTGAGAGAACACAGAGAGGGACTGGATATTCCCCATCTCTTCCAGTATGAGATACAGATACCATCAAACGAAGGCAATAGCTTGAAGGACTCTCTGCTGAAGGGTACTGCTGACACGAAATTTAGAGGGTCTCAATGGGAAACCAGGCAACTACTAGGAAATGGCTTACATTTTTCACGAGACTTGCGCATTCTAAGTTTCCCAGTCAGAACTGTAATGAAAATCAGCAAGGCCACAACATTTGCAAGCAGCTGGAACAGTCACAGGAACACTCCACGAGCGTTACCTTCAAATCACGCTTGAGTAAGACCAAAGAAAAGGTGTGACTTAACGGCCACGTTAATAACAGTGCGTCATATCATGCGTGATTAATTATTGACAACACATTTCCACAAGAAAGTAAAAGGAGAGGCATATAGTAAAAAAAAAATAAATAAATCTTTTCAAACCCTCTTAGGTCCTTCTCTGACATCAGCCCAGAGAAACCTTCTGAGCACACCAACAGCTTTATGCAGCTCCAAGTGGCAGAGAAAGCAGCTGACTATCACACACATGAACCATCTTTCCCAGAAAAAGTAAGAAAAGCTGTGTCATTATCACAGCAGCCATCTAGACTCACATTTTGCAACACAAGAATGAAATCTCTGCCCTCAAGAGCTTACAACTGAAGCAGCACTGAACAGAGAGTCCACTAGACAAACCCAACAGCTCACACACATCCCTGCAGCAGGAGGTAAACCTGAGCTCCCGCAATGTCACTGCCAAGCAACAGGTTTTTTTTCCCACTCCATGGAAATTGGTGAGACTGAGAATCAAGTCTTGGTCTGCTGCGTTACACTGTGCAGAACTTAAGGTTGGCAGCAAGGATTATCTCAATAAGTATGCGATAAAATCCACCACAAAGAGCACGCAACTAATGAAGTGAGCTGTGCCCAGAGGTAGAGCCAGCTCAACGGAATGAAACTGCTCAACTTTAAAGTAGCAACAGTAAAAAGATGAAAACAAGATAGTCTCATCAGTTAAATTAAGAACTCTGCCACAGAAGTGTCTGTCAAAACTATAAACATGATGAAAAGCCTTATAAAGCAGTATAGGCTGCAGAGTAGCAACAAACAGCTCCAGCCAGCTGTTTGTTATATGCTACAGCTGCATTTCATAGCTCCCAAAACAATTTAAAACCAGACACGTACAGGTAGAGCTCTGGAGAGTTTTAACAATCTGAAAAGGTCTGCATCCACCAGTTTAGAGTCTGTCTTGTTTTCCGAGATTTCGGGAGCAAAAAGAATTACCTTTTTTTCCCTTTTATTCCTGTGCTGCTTTCTACTAATGGCTGGGCTTCACAGCTAAAATAGAGCTATGAATAGTCTGCTTGGAGCAGCGCTGATCAAAGAGCACTTAAAAGCGGAATCATTACTCTGCTAGCACGGGCTCGTTCATCAACATCCAAATCTTTTCATTTGGTGGTTGCTCATAACAAGCATAATAATAGCACCTTGCATCGCCGCTGTTAGCAGAGACCACTGCTTTTTCCAGTGGAAATCCTGACTTCCAGAAGTTTATCATCAGTGTTTGTTGTTGGCACGCAGCTAAAAGCTGAGAGAATCGAGGAACATGCAGCTTCACAGATGGGCTGTATTCTGGAAGGGTTTGGGTTCCTATGTTCCAGAGTCATAAATAAAAAAGAGGAAGGGGAGTGTAATACCTCCTGAAACGCTTATCAAGGTGCATATAGTTTGGTTTCCAAAGGACTGACATAGATAGGTGTTTGTCTGCAGCTCAGCTCCTGCCATTCTTCACTCAAACAAAATTCTTGATGCTGTTAAATTTCATTATAGCCCAAGTAACAAGAGTACTCAAAGGCTTTACTGAATTGAGGTTAAAACAATTCCAATTTACTGAAATTGTTCAAATTGTGTTGTCCTACCCTTCGTTCATTCATTCAAAAGACAGAGAAGACAGCAGAAGTCTTTTGGAAAGAGAAGCATCCGTAAGGAGGACACAGCATATTTCTTTAAAGCTGAAGTATTTCTTTCAAACAACGTAACTGAGATTAAGCAGGAACCTGATTTTGCAAGAATTAATGCAGCTTGCAATTTGAATAACTACAAAAGCCATAAACAATCTAATGTATAGCTCTAGCCTTGCTCTGCAGGACAGCCAAGAATAAATAAGCAACAGAGTACGGCCAAATATTCTGTTGCAGCTCTTCTCCACAGTGCCTACTTGCCCTAATGACTATTTGCCACAGCAGCAGGAAAATACCTATTTTAGTTTTTCCTCAGCAAAGAACGTTAGAAATGTCACTTATCCACTACAGAATACAAACCTACCACACGAAAAAGCCAAGGACCTATCCAAGCCAGATAAAGTGTTATTCCAACTGCAGACTTGCTTTTTCTAACCAGACAGGTAAAATGCAAGAAGTCTCTTACAATAGCTTGCCTTATGTTACGTTACCCTAAGTAGCAGCAGGTCTTAGGAATGCCAGGTCTACATTTAAAAGCCCAAAAGTATTTCTCAGCAAAAAGTGCTATCAGGAAACAAGGAAAATAACATACTAATGCCATCCCAACCAAAACTGTACCACCACAGCCACACAGCGGAACACCTCAAATTGACACAGTTTCAGTTTAAGACTTATGGAGAGGTTACTGCTGAGAAGCTGGAGCAAAGCAGGAGAGACAGAAATAAATCTGAAAACCTATTCCTGATCCAGAGCATTCAGTACAAGATACCACGGGGTCCTCTCCTGTGAGGGTTGTTCTGTTTGTTTTTAATTAAAAGTCTCCTCGTAGATGCAGAAGAGTGGAATGGGAGCACTTCACCTGTAACTTATCTCCACTTTGCTTAATCACTAACAAAATATCTTTCTTCTAAGCTATTTTCCTTGGTTTTTTGGGGGTTTTTATTATTATTATTTACTTAATATAGGTCTGCCCTGAGGATCACATTCCTACATTGGTATGGGATTGAGAGGGGTTTAGGAAAGGAAGGATGTACTTCTACAAAAAGAAAGAAAAAAAGAAAAAAAAGAAGTGTTTTCTTTCTTAGCATTCAGTGGCAGACTACCAAGTTTAAAATGCATTATTTTAATACCAGTGGGATTTTACTGTCTTTTTGATTTACACAGGTACCAAACGCCTGGACAGCACGGTCTATCATCTAAAACAAAACAGATGCAACTACCAAGACTTGGGATAGTTCCAAGGTCTCTCAGGTTCCTTCCCCCGCCATATCTGGGATAGATATCCCTGCCAACTGCTCAGGATATTTTTCAAGGGAAGCAGGGTAGAGAAGGTACAGATTTCTAAAGCAAAAAAAGGGGGTGCTCTCACACTCTCTCCGTATGTACAAGATTGGTGAGAGTGGAGGAGGAGGGGGAAGGTGGGAAGAGAAGGAGATCACTTGCCTATTCCCACTTCTTCCCAGGTGGGAACCCTGCAGGAACAACTTCACCATTCTTAGGTTTCAGTTATTCTTCATGTTCTTCTGGTCTTACTGATACTTAGCAAAGCAACATCTTGTTACGTTAGAAAGGGCTAAAAATATTTTTTGCAGAGATAAAGCAGAGGAAAGGAAAAAAACCTCTTAAACTAAGCCTTTCCTAATTTATTGTGTGTCTGTTTTCATTCCTTCCTGGATTCAAGAGCAGACAGGGCTGGGCATTACAGCTGTCAAACGTTAAAATAAGAATCAGGAAGGGAGACCTTGATCATAAAAAATAAAAAATGAAAACTTCCTCAAGCCAAGAAAAAAATGGCAGGAGAGAGAAACCAGAAGACCATCTCAAAAACAGCCACTATGGCAACAATCACAAACATGAAGAACAAAGATATCCTAACCCTCCTACTTCTGCAAAGGCAAGAGTACCATGGAAGACAATTCATAGCTTAGATAAGGCTTATAGCAGTAGTTGCACTTTAGATGTATGCATGGGTAACATCCTCTGTGAATACAAGTAGAGTTGGCCATTTTTCAGACACCTGTAGTTTTTCTTGTAACCCAAAACCTGCAGCCAAACACCTTGAGGACCCTGCCACGCAGCATCACCACCTTAAACCTCAATGCAACATTGACACAAACATTTCCCGAAAGCTCAAGTATTTTATCTTGTAGCTCGGGGTATTTTAAGTGGGAGATGTGTGTGTAAGCAGGAGAGCTGCGCACTCTCAGAGGAGATGGGAAGGCTAATGGAACTCCTAGCCTCCCTGCTTGCCAACAGCCATCTTCAGTCCCTCGCAACCACAGCTGCAAGAAGTGTCAGGGCTGCACTTCACGTGCAACACAGGCCACGTTAAACCTGGGGAAAGTCTTCCCTTAATGTTCTCCCTTTTGGGCTAGTTATGATCTTCACATTATAAACACCTGTTCTTACAATACTCTTATTTTCGGGTTGTGAGGCTGAGAGTTGACTAGTGTTCCAGGCTCACCTTCCCATCACTCAAAAGCTCTCCATGTTACAGCTGTTTTCCTGCAGCTACCTAAATAACTGACTGGAGGTAAGGCAGACATCCCACACTTGAGGATTTCCCCTCCCAAGATTACATCCTTATGAAAAAGAGGGAAATAAGGAGCCTGGGGGGAAAGCGTGGGACTCCCCACCCCTTCAGTCTGTTGCTTCTTCTCCACTTGCCGCTACGCAAGACTGCAGGGGACTGCCAGGCACACGCTCCCATTCACAGGGCCAGAAGGGAGGAAGATGAGGAGCAGGACACCATCTCTTACCTTTCAGCACCATATTTATTTGCTTTCTTCATGAGTTAAATGTTAGGCAGAAAAATCTAAGCCACTCCTTTTGTGTCTACTTAATACGGAGCTGCACTGACAAGGATGAACAAAGCAGAATCAATGCTGTTGCCAAATAAGCCTCTGCTTTCCTCACGTGGTGAATACGGCACACATACAATGTTTATCTCACTGCAGAAAGTGGTGCTGCACCATTAGATGGTTCGAGGAAGGACAACGAGAATCATCAAGGAAAGGAGTCAGGAGCAGCAAAGAGCCAGTGCATGGTGGAGAAAAGCCGTGAGAGGGTAAAGAAAGGAAAGGAAGCATGTGGCTCATCATATTCATGCAAGAGCAGAAGGACATTTCAGACTGAAAGATGACAACTAAAACTTCTCTAAGAAAGACTTACACACAGGCACCTGCACTCACTGGAACTGGAAGTCATACTGGGACAGGAAGTGTCTTTGAAGGCAGTTCAAGAGTGCGGAATAAATTCTTCAAAGATCTCATCACAAACTGTCTGCTTCAAGGGTAAGGCATGCATCCCTGACTTCCTTTTTTCTAATTGTGTAAGTTAGGCTAACAAAAGATAAGACATTTTATATGGGATTTGCCTTAGTACAAAAGAAACTTGTAGGTGCCTAGGCCTGTCTTCTCTGAAGAGAAATCTGTGCCTAAGATTTGGTCATTTTTTATGTACACTGTGGCACACATACTTAAAGAATTCCAGCAAACTATAAAGAGGATAGGATACTTCTCCCACTGCACAATCTTACCCCTCTGGAGAAAAGACAGAGGGGAAAAAAAAACCACAAATTAATCTAAGAGCATGAGATGCAAGCCACAGTTTTTAGCATATGACTGAAAAGAGCCCTTTTATCCTTCAGGATTTCTTAGACTTGTGATTAAAGATGTTGGGGCAAGCCACTGGACAGAGGAGCCGGGTTACATGAACCAGGCTGGGCGTGAGTGGGCTAACACAAATGCTTTCTGCTAGGGCTGATGAAATGAGAAAGGAGACAAAGATTTAACCATTCTGCTTATCTGCTCTACTGAAGGAATTCTTCACTCCGGCGCTTGAGTGGACACCAGGAAGCACTGGACTCCAGGTTCAGGTACACCTTGTGATAATCAAGCCCACTTTTTTTTTATTATTTTTAAGCACAAAGTTTGAACTAATGGAATATTGATCATTTCCTTATGAACTGCAGTGAAGGTGGCAAAGACTATTTTAAAGTTCTCCAGCTTTGTTTTCAGAGGTAAAGATGTAGGTGATAGCTTGAATATGAATCTTAGACAGCTGCATTTTTATGTATACAGAAGAGAGCATGCACATAAAAAGCCTTTTTTTCACCACCCCTAGGAGATTCACCAGGACTTGCCAACAGCATTCGGGAGTGTGAAGTACATAAGTACATTATTTAAGTACACTGATTCCATTAAACAGAACCATTTGTTTTCGTCTTCTCTGCAAACACATCTGCCTAAGTGCTCCAGCTTCACAGGGCGCACATGGAGTTTGGAGCATTATCCGTAGGGATTGCGTGTGGTTGGAAGAAAGCAGAGAGATACAGCAGTTGTTAAGGGGGGGGAAAAAAAGTAGTCAAGTCTTTACTAGTCTGACAGTTCCTAAAATAATGTTGCTTCACTGAAGAATGAGCATGCTTATCTCTGATCTACAGAGCCCGACTAAAAGGTTACTTTTCCCTTGCCAGAAAAGCATCCTTAGAAGTTTATGAATGCCTGAGGAGAACAGTTGAACCCTGCCAGATGACTTTATGGTAAGAGAAGGAGGCAGAAAGCCACCTCCTCACACGTGAAAAGAACGCTTACAGAAGAAATTTAGAGGATATGCATAAAAAAAGCAAGTTTCTAATATTCTGAGACTTATGTGGCTACCTCATTATTTTGCAGAAAGGCACACATACTAAAATCTTGGACTCTGAAGAATGTTTCCTCCTCCTTCTCGCTTGCTTCTGACTAATGAATATTTTTTAACAATAAACAGCTTCTGCCTGGAATTTGCAAATCCCCGAAAACCACCATTATTAGGCAGCATGAATTGTGTGCGTGCAACTCTGAAAAGCACAGCAGTTAGCTGCCTATTGGTATGATCAAGGATTTCTTACTAGTTATAGGATTGCTGGGAAAAAAAAAGTCCCCTACGCAAATCATTGTATTTATGTGGTAAACATCATTACACTAACTTTAAAAGCATGGATTTCCCACAAGGAAAAGTTAAAGTTCTGTAATTATACCATAATTAAGTCTTTACTTATAAGTCATGTGAGCCTAAAATCTTGACCTGTCTTCAAATGCCAAAGCAGTAGTGCAGCTGTAGCCAGGCATGGGCAAGGCAAGGGTTTACGATTCCCTCTCCTTAGACCCAGCAACCTCATAGCCAAAATTCGTACATCTACAAGTTCATCTGCTTTTTCTGCCTGTGCTGGTTGGTCTCACACTGTATTACCTACGAATAGAAGCCTTGTCTGACAAAGAGGTTCACACCTTCGTTTGCTAAACAAAGTTGGAGGGAAAAGAAAAAAAAAAGGCAACAGATCTTCAAAGTTTCAACACAAAGAAATTAATTCTTAGAACACAAAACAGCGGGTAGAGCTGGCTTTGTGCTTCCCCTCCCAGTTGCTTGCGGGAAGTAAGAAAACTCAGCAGTTTTTGCATTGTGCACCACCCCTATAGATCCCCCCACACCATTTCTGAAGGATTACAAGTGTCTAAGTGTTCAGAAGAGAGAAAAAAGAGTAGCTAGTGTTGCCTGAATTTAACAGAATGCTTCATGAAATGTACAACTCCTCCTTATTCCAAAGGACTTTATCACTTTCCACAGTATCTTCCTGAATCAAGGCCTAAAAGCATGTCTGCAGAAGGGAGGCTGTATTTTGGCAATCTTTTTTTTGCACTGACAGTGCTCAGCTTCTACTGTCAACTAACTGGCATCGAGCAGAGCCCAGCTTCCCTTCCCAGGTACTCACGCTCTTACTCTTAAACATCCTTTTGCTACTTCTGCAAGGCAAGTCACATTTTTTCCTGGAAGCCAGCTATTTGATGAGCCAGGGCATTCTCAGTTTCTTGCCAGCACAGAGAAGAATATGCTGTTGTACAGTTAAGGGGGGGAAAAAAAAAAAGGTTTTCAGAAGTATTACCCCTGGTTCTCAGCATGCAGCACCAAGGTCACATCTAGCTGTGTGTCAGGCAGCCTCAATAATTCCCAGCTCCACTGCAAAGTGACATTTCAGCCAAAAAACCCTATCATCTTCTGGAAGAAAGGCACCGTCAGTACAGATGGATGTTGCATGCTGGCAACAAGTCATGTCACAGATCCTTCTGAAATATGTGCTGCACACGCACAGACGTCTTGGAATGAGGGACTCCAAAAATCCTTAGTCTGCGCTTGAAGTTTTGGACTTAAAAATGTGGTATCAAGAAGCACAGAATTCCAGTAGCAGTTTCTCAGATGGACCAGTGAGTTTTCAAGCCCATTAGAAAACCTCAAGGAGTACTGAGAAGCTTTCTGCTGTTTTAACCTCTAGCTTTAGCCCTTTTTACAAGCTGGAAAGACTACATTTCAAATGAGGCAGAACAGCGTGAACCCATGAGCCTCTTCACTACACAGTTAGCCGAGGAGGAACAAATTATGTTGAATATTCACATGGACTTCTGAACTGACTCTTCCAGAAGAAAACATTGGTAGTTCAGAGTTTCCAAACAAGTCCACAAACCTGTGTCTTACATTTTAGTTTCAGTAAGAGACTGTATACTAGCAGGAACAGAAAAATGATAGTGTTTTGATTATGCAAAGCATGGTTTACAACAATTTAGATCTCCCTTCCTTTGTGTTCAGTGATTGCTTGGAAAAAAAAAAACCAACCAGACCCCAAAAAACCCCAAAATACACAGTGGTAGAGAAGATTTCAACCCAACTTGAAAATACACCATCACCTGCATCTTTAGTTTTTCCAATCAGTATTAACTGTCATCAGTTCTGCAATTTCTCTAATGAAAATTTCTCTAATGTCCTGCATCTGGGCAGGAACAACCCCAGG
>NW_010164027.1:0-11707 GCF_000695765.1 Mesitornis unicolor
CTGAAGTCCAGGGTTGCAACTCTGCTTGTTGGTAAGCACAGTGAAGGTAAGCACAAAGAGTAACCTTTCTTTCCCACCAGTTGTTACTTCCTATCCTGTTAAAGTAGGGATTTCCAAAAGCATGAGATTGTGTAAATAGGCCTACAGAAAATAGATATCTGACTTAATTGTATGACAGAAATGCCAGTTGAAGGCATCTCTGGAAGTCCCCTCAAAGCAGAACTATTGCAAGCCGTAGCCTTGCTGACCAAGTCCTTTTAAGGACAGAGGTTCCACCATGTCTCTGTGTTTTCCTTAATGCCCAACCCAAACTTGTGTGGCGATCACCTCTTGTTATACAGTCTGTAACTACCAAGAAGAGCTTGGCTCCATGATCTCTGTAACTGCCCTTGGAGTACTTGTAGGCTGCTGTTTCTTTTGATCCTTTAAAATCTCTCCGTAACTGTCAGGGAAAGCTATGCATCTTTTCTATCTGCACTTGAGCTATGCTAGCTCTGTTAGCCAGCACCTAACACAGCTGCAGTTTCTGTAAACTGGTAAATTAAATACTATTCTGGACTTCTAATAACTGCCTATATTCAGGAGTTTGGGGGCTGATTGTTTGCACACCTTCCACAGCATGCTGACTACCAAAGAAACACATACAGACATAAAATTCCTTATCTTAAGTACTCACTAATTTGTAGACAGATTCTGTTTTGTTTTGGCAAATAACCAAGTGTGAACAGTACTGGAAGAATTCCCCACACCCTACTTGAACAAATTGAGCTTGTTCAGCTCTAAATAAGACTATGATCCAGCCTATGCAAACAGGTTTAGAGCAGAAAAGCTGGATCCCTGCCTCAGTTCCTTTGACTCTACCCCAGGTGCCTGAGCTTAGTGTTTAAAAGTTCATCAGTCTTTTCATAGGCACTGGAGTGGGCTTTAGACCCAGAGAAGACTATTTATTTTCTTAGAGGGTAGTCCAATAACTTAATACTGGGGCTCTTGAAAACTTTAGGGAGACTATGATCATATCAAATCCACAAAAGAGAAACAACTGAGCATTAACCCAGAGCTAGAAATTAACTGTTATGGCAAATAGGCCATACACAAAAAGAATGCCAGTTGGACATAGTAGCATGGAATACAGCAGAATAGTAAATATAACACTTTACATGACACACTTTGTTTAGAACTGTATTTTCAGAAAAATCTGTTTCCACCTGCCTTGTAACCACTTTTCTAAGGGGAGGACAAGGATTGTGTAGATGATGTAGATGTGGGGTTCATATGTTGCAGGTTGTTTTAATTTTTATAATTTTCGGCTCTATTTAAATATAGGAGTTTTTGCAAAAATTTAAATCCAGATGAATAAGAAGTTCTAAATGTTTGGCAGCTCAAGCTCTGAATCTACAGAATCTAAACCACATTCATTGCATGATCAGTGCCTCAAGCAGGACCTTGCTGGAGCTCTAGGTTTCACTGTAAGTTTTGAGCAGATTTCATTGTCACCACAAAGGTCTAATCCTCCTGCTTTTTATTTTATGAGAAATCAGTTGTGACTTCCTTTAAAAAAAATCTGACATTGTTTTTTATAGCTAGGGAAGCAGACTGTCTTCTTTGCCTTGAGGTTGTGAAGACAGAATAATTTTACACTATCTAGATTACAAAAGAAAAATGAAAATTGCTTCTTCTAGCCCTTCTCTTTGTAAACCCATCTGAAGGAATATTTTCCTTTCATTCTCAGTAACATACACACACATATATATTTATATGTACAGTTAAAAGTTAAAATCATCTTATCCTGTCAGTTTTCTTTGTTCAGCTTTCATACCTTTCATACTAACAATAAACCTTTATCTGCCTGTACAGTGCTTCATTATCATAGGGTTTTTTCCTAACAAACCGCGGCCCTATCAGATTCAGAGACCATTGCTTGTTATGACTGTGCTTTGCTCTTCATTTTGTTTAGAAATTCACCTACACTGCCTGCAACAAAGATTTGCTTTGCAGACAAATAAAAAATGTCCAACATAACACAAATTTACATCTGTGTCAAAAATGACACCTTTATTCTCTCCGGCTTTTGTATTAATGAGAGAAACAAAAAGTGCCTAATTCAGATATAAAAATTAAACAAGTCCCCAAATTCATATTTAGAGTTTCCACATTCATATTAGAATATATGTGTTTATTATGAGACCTGTATTCAGTTCACTAATGTGTTTAATTTCCTGATCAAGGGATTTCTTCTGATATTTTATTCTGAATGTATAGCTATTCAAATCATACTTCTGTTAATTTGCAATAACAATTGTAGGATTAGACTTCCAGGCAACTGTATCACAGAATATTTTTGAATACGGAATATAATCAAGTAATTTATAAGCAGAAATCATGAAAATGGAAGAACCTTACTAAGAGAAGAAAAAAAGAGCAGTTATTCCATCTCCTCTCCTTTTTTTTTCAGATTAGACTTGTGCTCTTAAGGATCCTGTGCTGCTTCTCACAAAAAACAGAGTTTTATTTTACTGGCCAAATTCCAGCTGCAATTTGCCTAACTAATTGCTTCTTGCATTCTTAATTGGAAAAAAGCATTCCTGAGTTTCCAGTCCTGCCTAATTTACTTTTATGGTGTCCTTAATTCATAATATCCTTCACCAAGAGGTGACTGATCTTTGAAGGTAGATGATGGCACTCTTACGTACAGTAAGTGTGTCACATATAGCTTGCTACTGCTTCTCAGTGTCTGGCACACCTACCAAAGCAATGCTTCCCTCCTAGCACTCAATTTGCTGAGTTCTGTGAAAATCATTCTAAGCAAAATCCTCCTTTCTGTGCCTCAGATGCACATGCAGATGAGAGATGAGTCAAACCCTTCGTTTCTAGAGCAGGAGCAGCTGTGAATTGCCAGGGCTGGCTGCGTTATCCAGAGCCCTCCCATCTCTTTGTCCAGCGCTGCAGACCTTCTGAGGAGGCAGAGACAGATGGCATCTGAGTGCTCGGTACTGCCGAGTAAGCTTTCTGCTATCCTCTTAATCAGCAGCGCAGCTCTGCCGATGTATCGTGTATCTCTTCCTCTCCTCCTTTCAGTCTTCCTGAGAACCAGGCACAGAAATAATAGAATCTGCAGTTACCAGCTTGCTGACCCAAAAAATGCAATTCTCTCATGATTTGTTAAATTCAACCAATCTACTTGGAAGTTGATTCTGCCAATTACTCCTGTAGCTCTTTTCTCTACTTACTAGCTTTGATACTCTTGTGTATATGAAGTGCATAAGTGTCGGCAGATATTATGTTTGAGTTATATAGTGTTATAGTCCTATACAGAAATACAATTTTACACATTGCAGTTATTAATTTCAAAATGTGATTTTAAAATATACAAAGTTCCATGTTAGGCAGCTAGTCATGGGAAATGTGTGACAGGAGAGCTGAATGGAGAGATCTAAACTGGCTGCTGCTGCAATTGGTGCTGCTGCTCTTAAGATAAATAGGAGGAATTCTGGGACAATACAGATTTTTACAGGTCATTTCTGAGTAGTCAGGGTACAGAGCTGAAAAAGTATCTGGGTTCTAATGAAAGCTTAGCCACTGATTTGTATTTTGAGTTCGGGAAAGGCAAGTAATCCATCTGTGTCTCAGATCTTTTTCAGAGAAACTGGGATAAAAATACAATTACTCTTTCAAAAAGATACCAAGAGTTGGTGCATAATACTTTTTGGCTGTATTTCCATGGCAGCTGATCAGACCTGAGGTCATCCTTTTTCAGACTTGCTTCTTGTAGAGAATGCAAGTGCAGTACCAAGGGAAAAACTGAGGCCACAGCGTAGATGCGTCCTTTCAGATCTCTGAAATGAGAGGTGTTGCAGTACTAAGTACTGATAATTTCTCAGGTGAATCACCCTTTCTCCTCTTCACGCATTGCTGCTTTATAAATCACACACTGCTGCAAGGTAGTACTGTGGTATTACCATCACCACATCTGCTTTGGTACCTTTCCTTTAGCACGTTTTATTGTCACCATAGAAAGACTAACACTGACCTTTCCTATTGTGCTCTGTGCTCTTTGTCTGCTGCTTAGTTCATTTGCTTTAGCAATAAATAGATATTACTCAAGGCAATTTATCTACAACATCTGTTTGAAGGCACTTTGACAAGGCTTGGGTAGATACAGATTTGGTGAAGTACCCTACACAGATGCATAAGTGGCTGCTTTACATAAGTGGTTTGCTTTTACAAATCTGACCCATTCTTTCAAGACTGGATATTTTCCACAGTGTAATTGGATCTGACTGTGAGTAAGAATTAAAAAAAATGCTTTCATTTTGACCTATTGCTTGAGGTTATTCCATGTCAGAAGTGATAAATTCATGGTAGACTGTATTTCCCATGATGTGATATGTTGCATAACCAAATCTGCATTTATTTAACACCAAGTTTAAACAAATAATGAATTAATACAATGTTAATTTTGAGAAAGTAGTAGGGTCGCCATACATTTTGGGGCATTTTTGTACTTCAGAGTCCCATCCAAGTGGATTTTCAGTAAATACAACCTGTATCTGGATTTTTTCATCTGCCACAAGCAAGAATTCGTAGGTAAGGTGTTGAAATCAGAAGGGGACTCAGTGTGTGATGGTAGACATAGAAGCACAGATAGCAAGGAGAAGGACAGCAGGAACAGCAGCTGTCTGGGAAGAGCTGGAGGAGACTACACTGGCATGACACATATCAGAGCCTCTTGAGGAAGCTGGACCCAAGGCGGAGGTGCAAGGTGTGCAATAAATTGAGAATTCCAAGGCTGGGGGAGCTTAATCTTAGCAGAAAGGATGTGGGTTGGTAGCATAGTCTGGGGAGTGAGAAACTGTAGCATGTTTTTGTGAGAAAATGCAAGAAAGGAGAAGGCTTGCAGTAACAGACCGGAGTGTGCAGACTTGTGGAGAAAGTGTGAGGACTTGCGACCTGGGAGAAGGAGTACTCTAAGGGATGGGGATGTGATGGGAGGAGTGGGGAGCACAACATACAGCAGATTAAGAGCAACTGGGGTTACTTAATGACAGTCTGTGATCTTACCACCTTGTAAAGCAGGCACAGACATGAACAGCATCGTTCCCCACCCACCCCTTCTAGGGCTGGTACAGGGATGTTCTCCTCACCCCCCCATTCCACCCTTTTATCTTTTGGAAATGTGATAGCTCAAAATAAGTACCTTAAATTCAGGTAATCCAAAACACTGGTGTAAATGGTTTTTTTACCTCAATGTTCTCTGATATATCCTGTATATTTAACGGTGAACAAACCATCAACACACAAAAGTGTACTTTCAACAAGCATAGTATTGTATTGGATGTATGTAGGAACTTCCCTTGCTCTCATTAATTCATTGCATTTATTTTTCACTCTGATGACATACAAACACAGATGTAGCAGCCTTCCAGTACTTAAAGGGCTTACAGGAAAGATAGGGAGGTATTCTTTTTCAGGAAGTGTAGTGATAGGATGAGGGCTAATGATTTTAAACTGAAAGAGGGTAGATTTAGATTAAATACTAAAAATAAATTATTTACTGTGAGGGTGGTGAGACACAGGCACAGGTTGCCCAGGGAAGTTGTGGATGCCCCATCCTTGGAAGTGTTCAAGGCCAGGTTGGACAGGGCTTTGAGCAACCTGGTCTGGTGGGAGGTGTCCCTGACAATGGCAGGGGGATTGGACTGGATGAGCTTTAAGGTCCCTTCCAACCCAAACCATTCTATGATTCTATGACTACACAATTATCTTTTTATTCTGGCAATTTTTTCCTATATGAAGAGTTGCTACAATGTAAGCTTATCACTAGAGTGCATGTAAAATACTGTCAGTCAGATGTTTATCTCAGTAATAGCACTGTATTTCATTAGCAATGCTCTGTAACTACACTGCTGTAACTGAAATTACAATCTGGTTCAGAAACAGGAATAGAAACATTATATATATTAAAGGCTGAAAAAAATAATATACATTCTTAATTCTCTCATGCTGAGTTCTAAACAATTAATGCTAGCTTTGGTATTTACTTTCTTATACTTAAAAAAAGGAAGAGAAGAGAAAAAAATACTACTATATTTCTTTAAAGAAACCTGAATAAAACCAAAATGCTTTGGGTCATCTTTGCAGCTTGTGAAAAATCAATGTTGCTTCAATTACTCCATGGACTTCAATATACTGGTTTTGATTTACAGTAGTGGGGAGCTACAGAACGATTAATAATAAGAATACCTTGGACTTTGATAGTGCTTTCTATCTTGAGATTCCTAATTGCTTGTCAAACTCTCTGTCTTATAGTGTGTGAAGATGAAGTATTGTATTCAGGACCTCATAAACACTTTTAATTCAAGACAAATTTATTCACATGAATGTCTTATTAAGAAGTCTTATTTAAATTCTGTATTTTTGTGTACATGAAATAAGTAAGAGAAATACATGGAGGCAGTTGAAATCATTGTGAACAGTCCTTTCAAGTAGTGTAAAACCTATCTGAAACTCAAAAGCAGCTTTCAATCCTCCTGTCATGTTGCAGACAAGATGAGTAACTGTCTTAAGTCTAAAATCTTGGCTAGATACCATACAAACTACCACTTCTTGAGATGATCCAGGTTACTTATATACTGCTCATTCTCTGTTCCCTTCCACTGCATAACCCAAAAACAGATGTGGTGCAGCCCTTTCAAAAGAAATCTTGAGCAGAATTTTTTCTTGCCTCCTCAAGTTTTTCTTAATTGTTTTTTGGGGGAGCTCTATATTGCTTTATTCATTCCATAGCAATTTTTTGCATGAACTAATGCACTGCAAATTCCCATTTAACTTTTCATGGCTATTCTAAGGAAAGAGGGTATAATGATGATCCTCTGTAAGGTCTGTGTAGGTATCATAGATAATTACAGTTGTTAACGATTGGTGTACAAAATCCTCCAGCTAACAGCAATAAAGCTTCCAAAGGATGCCCTATGGAAAGCAGGGGCTGGCCAGGATGCTTGTCTGGTGATGCCCTGCATCTGACAAGTTCAGTCTGTCCTCGCTACTGGTTGGACCTGAGGGCATGGAGTTGCAGCATGCCAGATTAGGTACGATATATTTTCCTCTAATACGTTTCCTCTAATTCCTACGTTGTTGTATTCTTTTAATTAACACAATGAAGTTTTACTTAATTCTGGTGAAGGGACAAAAGCCACTGAAGATAAAATATTTGTTTATCCTTCAGATCTACTTTCTCATTATCAGCACTCTGTCCTTTCACATTGAGATGTATCCACTTCCAGATGTAGCCTATAGTAATATTGTTTAGGGCCCTGATAGCATAAAATGCTGATGAATCTGCTGGCTAACAAACAGCAACAACCCACATTATATCAATGAGCTGAAGAACTCAGAATCTGTTTCAAAATGATACCACCAGTAAAGCACTCTGCACTCTCCAGGCATAGAAACAGTGATAATCTTTACACAAAACATTATCAAAGTTCCAGATATGGGATTCTGATACTGTGTTGTACATTTTGTAGGTATCCATGATTCAAGAACAAGTTTCTTTTTTAAATGAATGATTTGATGGGTTAGTGATACTCATTTAAAATACCTCCTGTTCTCAGGCTGATGCTGAAACATTTCAATACACGATAAAAGCAGGTCTTGTTATAGAGTACTCAATCATACCTATTGCACAAATATGAAAAGTGGAACCAGTATCTCCCATCTGTTGAAGTGCCTAAAGTATTAGGGCTTTGATCCACGCTGAAGACGCCTAAATATTTTAGTACTTCAAATAACAAAGAGCAATAGTATTATGTACTTTTAAATCTGTGGGTTGTACTGCATATCAGTTTCCTAGCAAATTATTCAAATTTGAAAAATGATAAAAGATTAATTGAAATGCTAACTAATAATGCTTAAAATAAAATCTTATTTTCTTCAGTAAACTGTCTGCAAGATGTAAGCCCAGAACTCCACACTCAGAATCCCTCACTCCCTGTTCGATAATTGTTTGCCATGAGTACGAATGATACAAATCTTCAAAAGCTGTAATTGCACATGTAATGGTAGAGTAAACAGGCATTATTTCTACATCTTTTAGAGCACAGAAAATAATTTAATGGAACTCTACATAACTTTCAGTAAAATTACATCCTATTTTAGTACCCCTATCTACAATTTGTTTCTTAACATTGGAACATTTTTGTCTTGTTTTGTAAATTAGTCTTCATGGATTAGCACAGCCATCTGGCTAAAGTGCTTCAGGAATCTGCTTTGCAGACTTCACCCTATGATACTGTCTCTCTTTGATTATGGTTTTTCGTTATGACTGAATATAGACTAACACCATCAGAAAATGGCATGCCAGCATTGGAACAGGCTTCAAAGGCTGTGATTTTTATGTTCTGGACCTTTCTTTAGATTTGCTCTGAAGAATATATTTGGATTTATAACACCAATATTTTAGAGAAGCGCTGCTTCTGAATAACTGTGTTTTTTAAGAAGCTGGGACAGCTGGGACACAAGCCAGCTGCAAGTGGACACTGAGATTATTCAGAGACTTATGGCAGACAGTGCTGATCAGTCAGCGTCAGATGCTGAATGAAACAGGGCTCTGTCAGATACTTGGCTCTGAATGATTTTTTTAACTATGGGATGTGATACCAGGAGTAGTGGTACAAATAAAGAAAATAACCTCAGTAAAGGGATGGAGCAGTTAAAAGCTCTGCGGGAGATGTAAAGTGCAGAGGACAACTGGGGAAGGTTAAATCAGTGGATGCCAGCAAAACAAGGATGATTGGTCAGAAAGTAGCTTTATTCTGGGTTACAGTATTGCATTATTTTAATAGCTTTCAGTTAGCTCAAGCAGAAAAAGCTAATTATAAAACTTTATAGAAATGTAACATTATAGTATCTAAAATAAAATACATGAAAAATGGATTATTGAGCATTTAGGAGTACTCAGACTGCCTAAATTTAGTCTTATAAATTAGGTAGCTAAAATAGAGAGATAGTTTTTGTAGATTATTAATGAAAAGAGAGAGGAAGGGAAGGGCTGAAAGTGGGAGGCTCCTTAAAGAGTAATTCAGAGCCCAGTTTAAATGCCACAGTTGCCCTCATCTGGAATTTGTCTCTCCTCACTGACTGTATAGGAAGCTGCAGGACATGAGCCTTCTAACTCAGTCATCTAAAGTAAGATTTGTAAATATCCACCAAAGACCACAGAAACACTTTAGAAAAACAGAGTTTGCAAGCAAAAGGAGAAAAGACAAACCTATAATTTGGGGAGGTGATTCATTACCCAACAAGAGACCAAATTATAATGGGGACATGGGATGAAAATCTGTGCGTACATGACAGTACAAGTGCAACATGCAGGCTAAAATTAGGCATTGACAAAATAACCAGAATTTTCCAACAAGAAATTATTTTGTCTGGAGCAACAGTTGTAGAGAACAGGCAATGCTCAGATTATGCAGTTCTGATAACAGCAGCTTGAGGTAGGAAGACACATGGAGGTCAAAGTAAGCCTGCAAAAAAAACAGCACATGCTGTGGTAAGTAACACAAGCTAAACTTGACTTGTTAGTCATAATACAAGATAGAGGAACTTCAGTGAACTCTTACCACTTTGCAAGAATTTACAAGTACTAGCAGAGCATGCTGGGATGCATGCAGTGAAACAGAACGACAACAGCATCTTTAGTTCAGAAAAAACCTGCTATCATAGCAAAAGTCTATGCTTACAGCAGAAGATGGAGACCTGAAAGTAAACGGGATACCTTTTTGTCCATTTTAATTGGAAAAAGGTGTACAAGACAGTATTGTGCCCCAAAAAGTAATGGAACACTGAAGGAAAGACTATCAGCAGTTAAAGAAACTACTTTAAGCTTCTACCTCTGTCTCCATGAGGCATGTAATTTGCAATAGTATTATATTTAAAGTACTCATTACAGACTTAAAAGTTATAGCAAGTTCTTGCCCTCATCATGAGGCTGATTGCAGCTGTAGTTCAGGAGAACAGAACAATGGAGGCAGAGTTTCCAAGGCAAAAGGAAATTCTGCAGAGCAGAGCTGGAAGGGTCACGCTGTCCCAGAGTTTGTAACTCTAACAAAAGGCCATGGTAAAGCCTGTGCCAAAATAATGTTTGAAATGCTTTTTCTTCAGGGAGCAGTGAGACAAATAGAGGGAATAACTTTTCACATTTAAAAAAGAGATAAAACACTTAAATGAACTAATACTTCACATAGCAAAAATAAGTAAATATAGAAAAGGGAGTACTTTCTAGTGTTCACATATGAAGAAATTCTAGGTGAAATGTTGCCAAACATTTTTCTCTCCTCTTTGTATCTGCAGGATTCTGTCATATTCTGTTAGCAAAACAGACTGCACATTAGCATGCACTTAAATACCTGTTTTACAAGATGTTCACTGCACACCACCACGCTTGTTTTGTTTGGCATGAGGTGTTTCACCACAAGGTGCTGCAGATTGGTTTCGACGTAGAGTATGGAAGTTTGCACAGAGGTTGCCTTTGATCTAAGAGAGACCATCTGAAGAGACTGACATAAAAATTAGGGTAGCAACACGATTACCAGGCCAAAGCTGAACAAACACAGATGTCAATACATGATAATAGAATTAGCACGCTAGAATTAGCAAATGCCACAACATATATAGATATTCCCTGAGGTATTTGTTTTCATCAATAATTCTTTCCAACAATGAAGAGGTGCAAGCAGTCGTCAGAAAACCAATTGCTGTAGAAAAACTTATGCCTAATCTAGTTTGCCTGTGCAGGCAATCTGAGGGCAGTGCTCTGCCAGGCAGTCAGTACTGCACGATGCCTGGATGAGAACATTTAAGGGATTTATGACACTGAAGGGTAATTACAGAGTCTGTTTTACGGAAATTGGCCATGCATAGTTCAAGGAGGTTACCAACACACTCCTCTTACAATCAGAGCAAAAACTGATGGATATGCATAAATAAATAGACATGAAGACTGTAGCTTCAGTTCCTGAATGTAAAAAAAACCCAAACACTAAGCCTAGTTTCTTAAGTAAATATGTATCACTCCCTCTGCTCATCCCTTATCCAGTAACTTCTGAAACTATAGACCAGTCTCAGTTAAGTCTGTCAGAGGGGCAGTTGTCTCAAAGATATCAAGTTATTATATACGTTTTGTGAAACTGGGTACTTGTGCAGAGAAGAGAGACACTATTAGTCCCTTCACTGAGGAAAGATTGCAGCATGACCTCAGCCTTTATTAGACACCAGAGAAACCACATGAGAGGGACATTATGAGTCAAAGGAAAAGTATCGGTGAGAGGCAGCAGGTTATGAAGCAGCTGAGAATCCAACCATAACACAAATCCATAGGCTTCATTAGTTCTGATGCTCATGGAAACAGTTGTAATTTATGGGATGCCAGCACTCACCGAAACTGCCCACTAATGACTCCCTGCCATAGCCAAAAGCAGCTTCACAAACAGATCATTTTTTCTACTTGCCAAAATATGATTTGCAAATTGAATACAAGACTGGGAGTGGTTTGATGTTAAAACCCCCCCCCACAAACCAGCAAACACAATGTTTCTGAACATTTGATCAAGTCATATCAGAACAAGATCGAGAACTGTGTTCCCTACATGCTTACAACTTCAAAAGGGAACTGGGTTCTTACAAAATGTAGGTTTTGGCTCACAGAGTTCCT
>NW_010164027.1:11738-23807 GCF_000695765.1 Mesitornis unicolor
ACACCAGCAATTAAGACTAATGCACAGGACACAATATTTCCAGTCATCAGTGAATTGGAAAGCCTCAGTAAGATCAGGGACATATTTAAAGGCACTGGGTTGGTGTTTCCAACAACACTACAGAGAAAAGAAAAAACTTCTAAAAACTATCTGGAGGTCATTTAAGGATTTAAAAATCTATGGGGAGAGGTAGATGATTTTCTACTGGCCTTAAATGAACGCTGACATTAAAGTAGTTGTTAGAGCTCTGTGAAAAACACAGAGCAAGTCAAGTGAAAGAGCCCATGTTGATGGCACACAAAAAATAGGTTTCCTCAAGCAAGAAATACAGTCCTGTGCTCTTTCATGGGCATGTAATTCTTCTTAATTTTTCTGGTTTGGTTTTGTTTTCTCCTGAGTCTGAAATAGTAGTTAATATAAAGTGAACACAATCCTCTTTGCAAATGGAATTTCTGAATTGGTAAGACCTTCTGCAGAGACAGGGAAATGGCATTTTCTGCATTGAAAGTTAAAGTTGTGCATTACTATTGTGTAGCTACACTTCTTTCTTTTCTTTAAACTTTTGTGAGAGCTGCCAGGTGCAAACATAATATTTTAGCCAAGAGAGTCTTCAGAGAGATGCTGTCTAATGGATGCTGAAGTGAGGGTTTGGAAATCGCAAAGAATTGTCAGTTCTCAAGCACTTTTTTTTCTGGCTACATGAATTGATAGAGAGCTAGAAGAGTGAGTGGAATCATAAACCAGATATTTTCTTTTTAACCTTGGTCTACACAATAATGGTGGGTTTACAATGGACAGACTCTGACTTTAATGACTTGCACATGACTCACACAGACTACAACAAAACACACAAACTCTTTCAGAGCAATACAGTTTTCCCACAAAAACTGCAGATATAAAAGCAGTCTTTGGAAAATATTGTTTTTCTTGCTAAGCTGTAGAACATCCAAAGTAGCCTCTGAGAATATGGATAATTCACCTGACTTCTACTTTTGTAGCATATATTTTGTAGAAAACTCTGTCATTAGCTTTTTGTTCTTTCCCCAGTTATGGTCAATTGTAAATCAACCATAATTCTGAGATACTTTCATACAGAAATACCCATTCCTTCATATCTGTTTTGCCTTTTGAGAAATGTTGATATTTTTTGGTTTGTAAAGTTCAAATCACAATTCTAGGCTGCTTTTCTCGGATTTTGCTTTAATCTCTGACAGAACTTACATGCTTTCACTTGTGGCATTAGAGGCTATTAAGATATTTTGCTATCTACAGGTAGGCATTCTCAAACACTTGTCAAGCATCGAATCCAATTCAAAAGGAGGCAAATGTAGAAAAAAAATGAAATAATTGAAAGGCTTTGTTTGTGTTTTTGATGAATCAAGAGATCATGTTGTCTGTAAAGTATTGAATTCATTTATGTATTTTGTGGTTAATGTACAGAGCTCTCCCAAAAGAGTCTCCAGATAAATTTTTCATATAGTTTTCCTCATATTTTCAGCTTTATCCCCTTTCTTTCTCCAGTCATTCTTGAGGAAAGAAAATCAAGTTCTAATTATCTTCTTTCAGTATCAAGGACACAACTTCATTCTCCTTCTTTCTATTTCTAAACTTGTATGTACTATTTGGTTTGTCTGTTTTGTCTCCTTGGTGCTTCCTTGGTCTCATAGCTGCTTAGCCTCACCACCGACTGCTCAAACTAGTTTCCTAAATTGCACCAGGCAAACAACCTCTTTCTCCTCCTACAAATGAACCTCCCAAAATACTTTCTGTTTTTTCCTCTTCACTAACGCTCTTTTCATGCTCCACAGTAGATTCATCCCTGTACTACAGAATCACTAGAGTGCCCATAAGCTGCAAATGTGGCTACTGGAGCCCTTCACACATATCAACGATGTATCCTTAAAGATGTATAACATTTGAGACTCCTGGTTGAATTATTTATTATAATACCTAAATCAAATAACTTATCAAGTTATTTCTACAGTTCAGTTAGCAGTTTCCTTATCTGCTTTAATGGCAACTACAGCTAAGTTTGACGGGTTCCTAACCTTGCCTCTGTCTAACAAGTTCCCAGTCCTGCAAAGAATGAGTCATGTAACTGAGAGACAAATGTTTCAGAAAATCAATTGTCACACTTTATCCATTTGTTGAAACTGGCAATTTTTTCATTGACTCATGAAACAATTGGTATCACTTATTTTGGGAAGCAATTACAGTGCAAGATAACTAACCATTCACACTCAGAAGGTGTTAACAAAGGACATGAGCATATATTCATACTTGTATATATTTATACATACAGATGTGAGTATATTTTTACCAAGTACAATTTTTTTCTAGCAGAAACCGTTATTTTCTTCAACTAAATGACAATTTTTTTTCTTTCTTTTTTCTTTTTATTTCCCCCCTCTAAGTGTGCTGTCTTTGATATAAGTACACAGGCTAAGCAGCTGGTCTGTGAGCTAGTTTCCCTTCAGGGCTCTAAAAGAAGCCATTACCCACTCCATACCTCAGCACAGAAAAACACTGTGTGCCACCAGGGTGGCAGAATTCTGTGTCTCTTAGATCTTCCCTTTCTTGTAGAAGTGATAAGTACTGGATCTGTCAAGTGACAAAATCACTGACTTTGACCTAAATTCTCCCTAAAATATGGCATGTAGGGAGAATCTCCACACATGGCATTAACTCCTCCAAACCTAGTCTGTCTACAGTTGCTTACTTTGACTTTTCTTGGGAAAGGATAAGCTTAATCACAGTAAGGAACAAGCACCTTTATAACTGATTTCTTTTCCTTTTATGGCAGAGTTGGATACTCTGGTCTTTCTTAATTTATTCATTGTATTTCTACTTAACTGGAATTACCACAACTTGATATCTGTTCCTCTTCTGTTCACAACAAATTTCATGCATGCTTCAAGCCCTAAAGAAGAGGAACTTCTGTTATGTTGTCTGATTCAAGTTTTGCTTTTGCCAAAAATAATGAGCAACACTTGAAAATGATGAAAATATTAATCCCTTTAATTAGTTTATGAGCTTTTTACTGCAGTCATGAAAGCTACAGACACTAAGCTTTTTTCCTAATTATGAAATAAGGAATAAGAACATCGAAGTTACTGAAGACAGATCAGTTTGAAGATACTGTAAGAGAAAAAATGACTAACAGTAGTGAGTTATGTTGGTTCTAAGGGCAACCAGCTTTGCTTCTGTTTTGTTGGCAGTCTTGTTGGCTGACATTTAAAACAAAACATAATTGTCTTGACTGCAAACACTTCCAATTGAATGATAACAATTCACTGAAATGCCTTCCTGAAAAATGTGCTTATAAAATTGTGCAATCAGATCACTTTTGTGTTCATGTGCCTTTGTTTCAGACAGTCATTTGCTAAATATTGGGACATTAATACCTAGAGACTGCATTTTTTGGAGAAAAATACAACTGATAGCTATCAAATGTTACCTTCTCAAAAAGCTGTTTTAATAATAATACTTGGAAGAGATGGTATTTAGCATCAAGCAGTATTGCTCAGTGTATATCAGAAGACACAGAGATAAAATAACCCAGGTATTTCTTGTTTCTCCTTTTTAGGCTGTAAGCAAACTATGTATTCAACTGCTGATAAGAATGGTGTGAATTAAATGTATACTGACTGTAACTGAGATATTATGATGTAGAATAAAATAGCACAATAAAATATTTTAAATATACTAGTCATTAAAAATTATTGCTAGGTTAAAGAAAATTGTGATGTTTCTATAAATTCCAAGCAAAATAAAAAATATAAGCTGACTTTATAATAGTAACCATAATACTCTATTTTCCTCACTATTAATATTTCAAAGAAGCCAGAGGAATGCCTGCTGTGAAATTCCGTGGCAGAAAATGGCCACTTCCCATTCCGACTTTTTGTGAATGATTCATAAGATAGGATATTTTTTAAAACTTGATGTGAAATTTTAAGACCTCCACATGGATCCATGAAATCTGATAAGTAGCTTCTAAATAAGAAGAACAGATCATTATTATAGGACAACAGAATTAAAAATAGATTCTTTTGTCTAATCAAAATTCTAGAGGAATTCACCTCATAATTTCAGTTTCTGTAGTCAAATAACCAGTGTGACATCATCTGACCACGGAGTACTCTCAGAAGCCTATATTTTCCACTCATAAAAGGAAAATATAATTATTTTTTTAATGAAATATAGTATTGTTGCTATTAGTATTTTTGTTAGCTTCAGTTAGGCCAATGTGGTGGAGCTAATGTTTCTGTAGTGCCCAAGAATATCCCACTGAGGCTGTTTGATGAGACGAAATGTAACAAGGGAAAGAAGAAAAAGAGGCAGGGAGAGGAGTTAATTGTTTTCTTTTAAAAACAGGTTAAAATTATTGTAATATAGTCTGTTTACTGGTTACTGTATTTTCCAAGCCATGAACCCATTTTTTTAATGTTACATTTAAGACCATCTGTGCCATTAATATTCACCCTACTTGTATATGTTCCTTATCACACATGCTTTTAATTACCCAGACAGATACTTAAAAAGTGAGGATGAATCTTAGGGTCTGTGAAATGAAGGGAAATGAAGTCTCTGAAGTTCCTCTGTTACAGTTGTTACAAAAATTTATTATTCACTCTCAAAATAATTTCTTGGAATTCAGGTGGGGTGTTTTTTCATATTTTATGCACGTAAGTGAAACCTAAATTTGCAAGGTAGCATAAAAAAGTAGCAAGTAAACACCCCCATGCCCGAATAAATAAATAAAAAAATAAGCAAGACAAGTATGGTAGTATTAATATAGTCTTAATTTAGTGGAATTATATTGAATAAAGCTGAACCTTATAAATTTTGTTAATGAGGAAGGGCAGTTCTCGCATCAAAAACTATTCCAAATGTGTTTTGTTGCTATTATTGTATGGAATTATGTGAGGAAGAAAAACAGATCAATCTAATTTCATGAGCATTAGAAAAGTATTGCATTATGCAAAATATAAAAAGACAACGCATTTCATGATCTTTTACTTTAGAAAGGTAGATCAGTGATTAAATAATTGAACTGATGTTTATTTTATTTAGAAATATATATTCAGCACTAAAAAATAAAAAGTCAATATCCATCAATATAATCTAGTGCATTATAAAGTGTATCACTGAGTAGGTACATATACATCTTCAGTAGTCTTATACTTCGTAGCAAACATCATACAGAAAGTAGGTCTGACTTAGTTTTTAAAACTAAGTTCCATCCTCTGAGATCAAATGTTAAAACTTGATTACTTCTAAAAGCACTATGCTTTACTGCTGAAAAAACCCACACAGATTAAAAATCAACCTTGAAACAATAATAATTTAAAAAAACCCACACACAGATAAAAGTAGAATAATTGATTAAAAGAATTTACATTATTATGCTATTTTATATTCTCCATTATCATACCAAGCCTTAATTACACTCTTGGGGGTTTCTTTCAATTTTTCCATCATTGACAGTGTGCTGCATTTTCTTCAGACAAACAACTGATGGGTTTACGCTACAGAAACAGTGGAAGTGAGTATAGGTCAAATGCTCACATCAAACAAAAGAAAAATAGATAAAGACTTTGTCAAGTCTCATTTTTAGGTGTTATTTGCAATAAAATCACACAAAAGGGTTATACTATAAGATTTATAAAATCAATGTTTGACAGCTCTGATAATGCAGAATAAAAAAAATACCTTTGATATGTTTTTTTTAATTATACCCCTTTGTATCTTGTGGAACTTACTTTTATTAGTACGACAGTGTAAAACCTCCCTAGATAAATGTATTTTTTTTAAGATTGTGGCTATTGGCTGTTTGACACATACAAAATTATCTATTGTACCAAGTCTTTCTTGATATTTTAATCCGTTTAAATTCCAACCCATTTTTCTCAATGTCCTGGTAGTTCTGAAAGTGGTGTGAGGAAGGGCAAACAGCTTAATATATGAGCTTATAGTGACAGTAGCAGGACCAAATATTAGTGAGAATTTAACTCATGAAAGCTCTGATTCTAAACCACAAAAGCACATTTTAACAGCATGAAAATAATCAATGATGATTTCATTCTACAAGCACTAAAGGAAGTAAAATGCTCAGAAATTGAATCGATGACCTGGAAAACAAGCTCAAATTCAAAGGTGATTTGATGTTAGGAGCTTCTGAAAAAGGGCAGACTGAAGGATTTCTTTCTGCTATCAATTCTAAATAAATTGGTTATGAACTGAAATTAATAGATTTCACAAGCAGCTGATACATGTCCCAGCAACAATAATAAGGTTTTTACAATGAGTCTTGTCTCAAACTGGGAAGTTTTTAGAGTAGGAAATGCAATTCTACTTGACAAAATTATTAATCCAACACAAAAATAGACTGGAAGTCCCTGAGTTGCAAATCAGTGGAGTCTGGGAGGGGATTGTAGGGAGTAAGAATAAGAACTTCTTCTTACACTCTTTGATATACCTTGAAGTATTTGCCTCAGGCACTTTGCAGCATATAGGCACCAGCAAGTACCTCTTGGGTGATAAGCATGCCGTCTACCACTGCACTAAATCCCCAGGAAACAGGATTCAGAGCAATGTGAATCCTTGGTCTGATCTGGTGGGATTGTTTTTATGTTCTTAAAATGTACCAGACCAGGTTCGCCAAAATTGAACTGACATCCCTAACCTCTTTTCTTAATTTTGTCAAAAGTCTTGGGGATAACCATCAGATAATGCTTTGTAAAACATCCACCTTATGGCCTGCTAGCTGCATTGACAATCTTAACACATTATTCTGTGTTCATTATATTGGCAAAGATGAACCACCACTGTGGGAAGAATGTCAATCACTGGCAGGCACTTTTTCCGTAGAAGCTGATTAAGTGTTGTGGACAGTGCGGAGCAGGAGATTATTTTTCAAAAAGTTCAGACAGAGTCATGATATATCTGAGAACACAAAAAGAATCTTTCAGGTAGAAAAGACAGTGCGTTTATGGATGTGTTTGTGTGTTTATGGATGGATGATGGTATTTCCCCTAAGCAACCATCACTGTCAGAATAGCTCCTCAATTTTATGCTTCCCTCCATACTTCTCAGTTGGAAGATAATCATCCACATGAGCGATGTGCATTTGCAACATGACCAGCAGCCTTGACAGTAACAAGAAAGGAGCTAGACACTACTGTTGTGCTCATGCACAAAGCAATTTTACACATGGAGGAGACAGCAGCAGAGACTGACTACTATCATGTGATCCCACTCAGTTTCATTTCAAATCATCCTAAAATGCATTTATGCTGACCTGGTCCATGGTTACTCAGTTTGATGCTGAATACAAAGAGACAGTCAGAAAATAAAAAGAAAAAAGGAAAGCAGAACTGAAGTAATAATGGTGCAGTATGTGCTTTCCAATGCATTTCTCCAAGTATTTTTATTAGTGGAAAATATACCTAATGTGGCAGACCGAGAGAATTGAGGTTGCTGCCACTCCATGCCCCTAGGTCCAACCAGTAGCAAGGCTGAACATGTATTCCCAGTAGACACATGCACACAAAGCACATGTATATATCACATATATATGTATATACACCACTGGATGTACAGATCACAGAAACATAGAGCACTCACACCAACACTGACAGCACCAACAGCTCCATCCTGCTCCCTGCTCTGGCTGAGTAGGATAGAGGTCCATAAGTGGGAATATAATTACATATCTACAAGGTGAAACTCTTCAGCAGCTGGGCTCAGACGGTCTGTCTGGGACCTTTAGATCCCAGTCTCTCCAGTTGCTGCACCTGGACATACAGGCCCCTGAGGCTGCACACCACTTCAGCTGCTGGTACAGACCATTGTGCTCACACAAAGCTGTCCAGGACTCTCCTGATCCCTGTAGCCGCCTCGCTGTGCTCTTGCTCCCTACAGACACATAGCTGCTTTCATACCCAGAGTTGGCCCTTAGAGCCCTCTAAACCCATCCTGGCCCCTAGCCGACTTCATCTACTCCTTGACTCATCAGGCATGATCTTCACTAGCAATAACACCCATGCTTGCTCCAGTTGCTCCACCACAGACCTGCCCCCATACACACAGCAAGTAAAGAGCCTCTTTACTGGCAGACAGATGAAGGTGGAGTTTAATGATGTGACAGGATAGACTGGGCTGATGTACTGATCATGATCTACTGACACGCAGGTCATGGCCAGGCAAGCATCCTGGCTAGCCAACTCTTTGCACATGGATGGACCCTTTTATTCCCTTATCCCTATTTCCCACACTTGTTCCTGCTCAAATCACCTAAATCTCTCCTTTGCCTTGCCTTTGGTTCCTCCCCTAAAAATCCCGTAATAAATCCAGTTCAATCCTAAAAGCTCTTCCCCTGCCTCCCCTGGCATGTGTCACATCCTCAGGTAGCAACCCCCATAGTCCAAAAGGCAAGCTGGAGAGCTGCTCTCTGTGGCTTATGGTGATGGGTCTCACACCTGGACAGTGGGGCTGAGGCTCTGCTGGGGCAGCCCTGGGAGGGGACCAGACAGGGTCTCCTTTCCTCTGAGTCTTTAATTTGTGTTCCTGCCTGCCATTATGCCTGCACTTATGAAAATGGGCCTTTAATGGCCCTTTTGTGAAGGGCATGGGGGTAACCCAATGATCTGTCAATAGCCTAACAATCTGTATGTATTTAAACCTACTTAATATCTCTTATTTAAGCCAAACCAAATAGGAAAGCAAGGGCCTAACATCCTCATAGTGCTTCTGATTTTTATATAAACTAGGATTAGAATTAAAAGTACTCTGTCATGCAGCCGCTCACAAAGGAACCCACGCACAACCAGCATTGCAAGAAGTCTGTTGGTGTTTAGCTTTCCTAGACTTTTCCTAGGGCAGGCTCCTGTTTCATATAGGGCTGCAGCAGTTCATCATTTGTCTGGGTAGTTGTCTCCCTCACAGTCTGTAGAGCACACCTTTGGCACCAAAAGCTGGGATAATGCAGTGCTCCCATGTGCGCCTTTAATGTGACTGCCACCAATGGACTGTAAGATAAATGCTATGCATGTCTAAATACTCAGTGAAGCCTCATCCTGAGCATATGAAGGAGCTGAGCATTTCTAACATTTTACCCTATAACACAGTATTCTGTAGCAGCAAAGTAACCTGAATTTGATCAGATCCAATACCATGGGCAACAAGCAACACAAAAGAGGATCTTAGAGAAGATCTTGCATAAACATCTGGGTAAGGAGACTATAACTACACCACCAGAATCCTCACAGGATTGAGTATCATGGCAATAGTTTGGAGGCAACTCCCTGGGGAACCCTGTGAACAAAAATCTGTACAAGGAGAGGCAGTAGCCTTTATTGGAAACAAGAGTCGATATTGCCATGTTGGAATCTAAATTCAGAGGTCTGGAACTTATTATTTCCCCTCTTCAAACAATTGGACTTCTTGCAGGCTTTCCATTGAAATGTCAGAGGCACTACAATTAATGCTTGCTATGGGAAGTAGGATGGGACTGAAAATTAACCTTATAGAGGGATTACATGAAGGAAAAATAATCATCAAGTGTTAGGCAAGGAAATTTAAATATATTAATGTATATAAGGTGAACTACTTATGCACAAATTAACACAACAGCAGAAAACTAACCCATCACAGAGATATTACTGTTGTATAGCACATAGCATTTAATGACATACAGCACTGAGATGACACGATGATAAACAATGTTCTTTTGCAATACACAAAGGATGAAAATCTCCCCTATGAGCAGTTTGACAGTGTACCTCACCAAGTGTTGTTGATTCATCAGAGACCAGGCAGGAAACAAAAAAAATTCAGGTTTTTCTCTCAGACAGAGCCCAAAGGGTTGCAATGGGCACTTGTTGCAAGAGCTGTCTCTTGTGTGCTAATGCAGGACTCAGTCCTTTACTCTCTCCTGTACAGCACGAATAAAATATCACAGAGAAACTGTGAAATGGAATGTATTTCTATGGCAGCGGTGTCCAGATGACACCCTTGAAAAGAAATGCTTGTTTTACACAGGGCTTAACCAATCTACGCAATTCGCTGCCACAAGCTATTTTTGTGGCTTACAGTTTAGCAGATTTCAAAGCAGGATAACACTTCTACAGACATAATAAGAACACCTGCATTTACATTAAGTCAGATAAAAGGAAAACTCAGAGAGGATATTAATATATGGGGAAGAGATAAGATCCCTGGGACAAGAATCATCTGTTCCTATTTGTCTGGACAACACCTAGCACAAGGTGAACTGATTCCTGATACACAAGTAACATGGACATTTGAGTAAAGGCTAATCTATTAAGTATAAGCCAGGTTTAACTGTTTAGTGCTAGAAAATATATACAAGCACATTATCTCACAATTACATAAAGATTTCTTGCACCTTCCTCTGTAACATCTGATCGGAGCTACTGTCAGGAAGAAGATATCAGAATACTAATTGCATGAGTCATCATGGCAGTTTTGGTGTTTCTTCTTCTTAACAGCCCCTTTGGTTATGATAGAAATATAGAAATCACACAAAATACCACACCACCACAATACATAGAAGTAAAACTAAAATAAGTCTAAAATCTTGTTTAATTTCATCACTGTAACAGAAACTAAAGAACAAGTGGAGAATGCAGGGTTTTTCCATACTAAAATATCTGGGGGAAGTGGGTTTGTTAGTGGCTAATCCTCTCATAATTAAGTCCCTTCAAAAGAGGGGGGGGTTTCCCATAGAATCATAGAGTTAACATAGCTTTGCAATTTCATTTATCTTTCTTTCATGTTATTTCCATTTTTCTACCTTTCACTCTATGAGTCTGGTCTTTTAAGACTCTAAGCTCTTTGACTTAAGCACTAGAGAACTGGGCATGAAAAATCTGAGCTAGTAAGCAGTCACGTGAAATGTGGCATCATTCAGGTTTGACATCTTATGTCCTGACTCTTACTTGACTCTTCCTGTTCTATCTCGTTTAGAACTGAGCAGCCTTAAAGTTACAGAGTTCACATGAACAAAGTGTGTACAGCTCGCTCTGCGCTTACCAGGTTAGCCATATACTGTGTTTGCAGAGTTGCCAGCAAAAAGAACATCTGTTCTGACAGTTTCTTTAATACAAATTGAAAATACTAACAACCCTGGTAAGCACAGCAGAAATGTTCAGTCAGAAGCAAGTGACCCATATGTGCAGGAACAAGCTGATATTCGGCCCTGTGGTGACCCTGCATTAGTGCTGTGATTTGTTCTTCCTATTACTCCTCACTGCACTTTTAGATCCCCATCTCCTCTCTTAGTTCTTCCAGATAGCCTACTTGTTCCTCACCACTGCGCTGCTCAGTACTTCTTTGATCTGCATTTCTTTTGGGGATCTTACACAAAGTGCATTTTGTACTTAGTTCTCCTTGTCATTTCAATTTACATTGTTAAAGCAGCCATAAACTACTTTATGTACTCTGTGTATGTTTGTCAAACAAATACTTCTGAGGGCTCACCTGGTGCAGGTGTTTTGTTCCCTGGCCAAGAATCACCCACAAGCTACAGAGCTCAGCGCATGTAAAAGCTCCACCATCCTATAGCACAACAGTGGAATAAAGGCTGCATTTGGCTGGTCCTTCTTAAAATGTCCTCATTTCCAGTGCTTTGCACGCTGTGTACCACAAAGTTGGACCAAGCCCAAGGAGAACATGGGAAAGAGAACATTAGCCTGAACGTTATTTTCCCCCTCAAAGAAAAGGAGTGTTGCAAAGGCTAGAGAAGAGCCATGACAATATTCAGTTGTCTCAAATTAAATCTGTAGAGAGCCCCTGCCATCAGGCTGGTCTCCATTTTTGCTTAGAATAACTTAATTTGCTGTGATTTAACTGGACATAATTCCAGGGTAAGAAGTTCTGGGCTGTTGCAAGGGACGGCGGATGAAGGTAATTTGGAGACATTGGATGCTAAAGAGGAGGAAGGCTCCGAGGACCGGCTCCTTCGGGCGGCCACGCCCCGGCGGGCAGGGCCGGCTGCTGAGCCTCTTCGCGCCGGGCAGGACAGGGCGCAGGGGGCCTGCGGGG
>NW_010164028.1:0-2007 GCF_000695765.1 Mesitornis unicolor
TACCCGGGCCCTCCTTCTTGCCCTTTTTGAATGCTTGACTGGTGGTAAGAGCAGACTGGTGCTCATACTCATATGACAAAACATATGTCAGATGTCTACATTTTATGAGGATCAGGATCATATGTATATAAAACATGAGTTGTCTTTGTGTGTGGGGACGAGATCTGCCTCACTCAGCTTGTGTGTGTGAATAACCTGTTGTTTGCCCTCGGGATGGATATTAGTGCAAGCAGGCACCATCCAGCAGATGGTGCTCAGTGCTAACAAAAAGAAATTAAAAAAAAAAAAAGAATAAGGGAAAGCGGTTTTTTGTTGTTTACATTTTCCTGTGACTAAAAGCTATTTTGGTGTCATTTTTTGTGATTTATCGCCATGAAGCTAATATTGCAATGTCGTTCACAAGTGATCATAATGAGTTTTAAGTGGTAGATAGGTGAGGCGGTGTTGATTAGCTCTTGACAGATCTTCTACAATCTCCATAATGACAATCTGTGGGATTCAGACTACTTTGAGATTCCTATAAACCAGACTCCATCATAATGTGAGTAGAAATGACAGTTAATTGCTGTGGAAGAGCACTATTTTATAAAAGAGAAATTCTACACATCCTTTAGAGTTCTAGTCCTAATACAGACTATTCACTCTACTGCATTAAATAGTATTTGACATAAGAGTCAAATCTTTTAAATGCTTGAAGTCAATATTAACAAAATTCCTCAGAATATGCCTTGGAATATTGATTAAAATATATCAAAAATAAATCAAATGTTATCCGTATTTACAAGTTACTTGCTTCACAGTCAAATTAAATATTATAAGCAACATTGGATAAATCTCAGATATATGTTTTGTCTTTGTACAAGAATAAAGCCTTGCGGTCTGTTATCAATGGGATCTGACAATGACTTGGAAACTGCATAGCAGATTGTTAGGAGGCTGGACTTGTCACATTTCCATGCCTAAGGGACAGTGCAGATCCATGGGCAGCTCTGCAGAGTCAATGCAGAGGACACAGACTGGCTTTTCCTTGTATCTGAAGATGCCACATTGGAAGTTGTGTCCTTGCTGGCAAACACAGCAACCAGTGTAGAAATACGAGGACACTTCCTCAGGGGTGGTCATTCCCCTTTTAGTGCACCAGTCTCCTCTCCCATGGGGGATCTAACTTCATGTTTCATATTGACCTTTTAAAGACATCACTGTGTTGACATTTGCTCCTCTTTCTTTTCCTCCTCCATCAACGCAGAAAAGAACTGTTATAATCCCAGGCCCAGAGAGAGATCAGAGAGAGATGCCTGAAGTTACTGATAATAAAAGAACAGCTGCTGAATCCTCTTCCTTCAGAAATCAGGTTAATCTCAGCTCTCACTATATTTAAAATGTAAGAAATATTTATTCTGGTCTGCATCTTAACTCAAACATTGATTTGTAAATAGCAGAAATAGAATAAAAAGTGTAGAATAAAAAGTGATTTCTTTTTCTTTTTTTTCTAAATAAAAATCTTCTGAAGTTAGGGGCAGCTATATTGCTTCTCCTGCCTTATATACAGCTAAGAGCGAGTGCAGAATCCTTATGACAGCTCCTTACTTTAAATAATGTTGCTACTGCTAGGGCCTAAGCACTGGGTATAGTAGATCTATTGCCATGCTCCAAAGCAATCATACAATGTCAAGGTAAATTAACCTGTGTAAACTCCAAATATCGGTCTACTTTCAGCAGTGTCACTGGTGGCACATAAAACCTGGTAGAAAAATGTACCATCATAAGAGACAGTAGGAAATTGGGATTTTTCTAAGTTTATCATTGTCAATATGCTTTTATTTGCTAAGCAGTAGCTTTTTCTCAGTTCTAATATATGTACACATTCGTACTTCTTCAAACAAAAGGAAATGTTAAGAACATTTTCAGGAATGACATCAGCAATTTATACAATATCACACTGAGGTAATTTGCTGACTCTTAAAGGCCAATTCTAAGAAATGTTCCACTGGTACTACTGGATAATAA
>NW_010164029.1:0-1491 GCF_000695765.1 Mesitornis unicolor
CCCCGCGTCTTAGCCCCTGGTAACTCCCCTAGTAAAACCCTTTTTGGGTTTTCTGCAGGGTCTGTAAGGTACAGGTAACCTAAGGCCCTACCTCTCCATACTGGGCACTTGTACAGCTGTGGATTATCCGTGGTGCTGTCTCTATGCACGTGAACCCTGTATGTTTTAATGTCCCACTGCTGTTCGCTCCCATTTATCACAGGAGTCTCTGCTTCCCTTCGAGTCGAGATCCCTGCATCAGGGACCCGGGGTGGTATTTGGCTGTGAACTGCTGCGTTTGCCTATGGGACTGGATAAGTAAATAAATATAATTAATAATCATCTGACTTCAGAGCAGCGTTGGCAGGGAGGTAAATGTTGCCTTCACAGAATTACAAACAAAATCAGGAAAAAAGGGAGGGAGACCTTGCTACGAGCCGGTATGAATGGAAATAATTGTGTTCAAGCTGCTTGAAAATTACTCTGTAAACATCATTTGGGTGGGTTTTAGCCGTTCAGAGCAGTTTGCCTCTAAATCAGAATTCTGACTTAAAAACAGCTTTTTCAAAAGATGATGCCTACGATTTTCAATCAGTTAAAATGCAGATGAAAACAAAATGCCAAAGGCTCCTGGCCCTACTTCGGTGTCTGACCCGAAAGGGAGCAACCCAGTCCTCGCAATACCACGACTGAACCAGGGGGAGGGACAAATTGCTGCGATTTTCTTGCAAAAAGGGGGTTCAGGGAAGGTTGTTTTAAATCCTTGGCTTGGGAGTGAACCAGGGGCATCTCGGCCATAGGGATAAGCACTGGAGGGGCAGGGGTCTGTGCCGCTCCCCGTGGCCGTGACACCCGTGTCCCAGTGGCTGTGCTGACCCGAGCCTGGTGGCCATGGCAAGCATGGGGAGCCCCACACAGGAGCCTCCGGCGCTTTCTACCTCACCTTAACAGTCAGAAGAAGAACTTTCCTGTTTAAAGATTAAACGGCTGTCTTTAAATATTAAACAGTAAAGCTCCTCGCTTTTGATTGCGTGGCTGCTGCCAGCAGGCGGCTCAGAATTGCCCGTTTTAATTAAAAAACTTCTCTTTTCCAACGAGGCCCGGCGATGGATCCTCCTCCTCCTGGCTGGGGATGGCCTCTCCCCTGCCCTGCCTGCATCCCTGCATCTCTGCCCGCAGCGAAGGGAAGGGCCGGTCCCTGCCACCCCCTGGTCGGGGACTGATCAATGCCCCTGGCACTTCCTTCCAAAACCCCAGGAAAAACAATTAAAACCCGATCGATCCTGCAGGCGGCTTTGAATATGCATAAGTGCACACTTGACCTTCAGTGGTCAGGCCAACTTCCACCCCGGCTGCTTAGCGAGTTTGCTCAGGTATTGCCGCTGTTCCCAATGACCTTGGTTAGGGAAGTGAAAACGCAGTGCAAAGACGGGCCCGGCGCTGATCCCGGGGCCGGGGCACCCTCTGCTGCTGCTGTGGGGTGCCGACTGGGGGGGGCACCCGTGTCCAGCT
>NW_010164029.1:1505-4989 GCF_000695765.1 Mesitornis unicolor
TGCCCCCGTGGCTTCCCGGGGCCCCTTCCAGCCACACACTGTGCTCCCTCCATTGCTTCTGGCCAGGGGCTGAGGGATGAGTTTTGGCTGGGAAGGCAGCCTGTGATGTGATAGCTCAGAGCCTGCCTTGCCCCGGCACAGGGACAGCCCTGCTCCCTTCTTGTCCCTCCAAAACGTGCAGGGACACCTCCAGGGTTGCCCCCCACTGCCCACAATGCCTGGATCCACTGGTGCTGAGCATGGGGAGCTCCCTGCGCTGCTCCTGGGCTTGCTCTTTGGGATGGAGCCCAGGAGAGGGAGCCACACACGGAGCCGCTGTCACCCGGGGCCGCCCAGCAGGTGGGTGGCAGGGTCCCATCCTGCACCCCGACCCCCAGGCTCTCCCCTGCCCCATGGCCAGCGAGCCTGCGTGCCAGCCACGGCGATGAAGATACCAGAGCGTGTTTGTTGAAGGCAAAGGAAACCTCCTCGTTGTGTACACAAAGTGTAATTTCAGTGAATTATGCGTAGACTTAATTAGGAGTTTTAATTGCTAATCATCTCCCAACAGGATTAGCGATGCTGTCTATTAATTATCTGTGGAGCCCTGTGTTTTGCTAAGGCAGGAGTAACACAGCAGCGTGAATGGTTACGTAGGCCAGTAATAAATTCACTCCCCCAAGCCCTGCAGCTCCCTGGGGGCTGCACAGGGGACAGCAGCAGGTACTGGGGACAGAGGTGGTGGCAGCAGGTCCCTGTGACAAGCAAGTGGGTGCTGGGCTGGTCGGGGGGCATTGCTCACCCAGTTTAGCCCCATTGCTGCTGCAGGGAGCATCTCCCCTGGCGTTCCCAGCCCGTGGAGGGTGTCAGCAATGCCCTGCTGTGCCGCGGCTGCGGATAGCGATGATCCCCGCTGCAGGAGGGAGATAGGGGCTGCCGGCTTGACCTGATCCCATCTGGGGACAATGGCCCTCACGGCGGCAGAGATAGCGCCGGCGTGAGCGACGCTAAGCCCGCGCGCCCTTCTTAGTGCTCACAATGCGGCGCTCAGCTTAATTCCTCAAGATGAGGAAGATACGTGGCTGTCAGGCTGTAATTATAGCGTGTGACGCGGGGACCCGGCTGCTTTCGCGTTTGTGTTGCCCGGTGGGTTTTTGTGCTGCTCGGGCTCCTGCCTTCCTTGCTGGGAGATGCAGTGGGGATGGAGCAGGCTCCCTCTGGCCAGGCCGTGGCCTCTGTGCAGAGGGGAGAGCGCTGCTGGCTCCCGGTGGGGTTTCTCCCAGTGATGGAGATGGTGCTCTGGGGATGGAAGCTGGGAGGGCTGTGCTTGCCAGCAGGGAAGGGGGTGCTGTCCAGGCCAGCCGAGGCACGGGCACCCCTTTCCAAACCCTTCTGACTCCTGCTGCTGAGCCTATCCTTGGGACGTGCAGGGCGAGCTCACAGCCTCCAGCTCACCCCAGTGCAGTGAAGGTGGCCTCGGGTGTTGCACAGTGCCCAGCAAACCTCCCAGGGTTTGTCAGCCATACAAGGTCAGGCCCTGGCCACCTCTTCTTCAAGGAGCATCAGGTGGGACAGGCCAGCGTGGGGTGCAGGCGACTCCAGGAGGGCTGCTGTGATGTGCGGGTGGGTCTGCACCGAACACGGGGCACGCAGACCCACGTACGCGAGTACAAAACGCGTCCTGCACCGCTCTGACCCTCTGCTTCTCTCTTGCAGGCGTACAGCTTTGCCATGGGGAGTTGGCCAAAGAACGGGCTCTTAGACATGAACAAAGGACTGAACCTACAGCACATAGGGAGGCCTCACAGCGGGATAGGTGAGTGCTGCCGCCCCGTGCCCTTCCCATCCCCGTGGCTGCTGTTTGGGGTGCGTGGGACGTGCCTTGGCTCCAAGAGCTGGTCCAGGCTGGGGTGCTGAGAACCAGCCAAAGGGCTGTGAGGTGTCCTGCTGGTGGAAGGGACGAGGATGCGTCAGGGCAGGATGAGCTCTTTGTCCCTGCCACATCCCAGCGTGACAAACACGCCTGCCTGTCCCCTGGCCAGGGAGCTGCTCCCCTCTTCGGCCACCCTGGCAGTGCTTGGGCAGGGGATGGTGTGAGCAGCAACAGGGCTCACATGGTGCCTGGAGCACAGGTCCCCAGGCTGGGTGGGATGCTCTTCCTGTCAGACTGGTCCTCCACGTGCTCTGGATGCTGGATCCACCCTGGGAATGGACATTGGGGTACCCAGGCTGGGTGGGATGCTCTCCCTGTTGGACCAGTCCTCCACATGCTCTGGATGCTGGATCTGTGCTGGGAATGGACATCAGGGTCCTGCCAGGCGGTGCAGCCTCAGGTGCTGACATTCACATGCAGAGTGCAGATGTGTGCTCAGCTGGAGAACTGAATCGTGGTGCCATTTGCTCACACGTGCGATGAGTTTCACAGTCCACAGCCTGCTCCAAGATAAACAACTGAGATTACTATGCAGAGTGGCAGAGCTCCATGGTTCTCCTTGCTCCACCGTGCCACGGATCAGAGTGATGTGAGGAGGGAGACCTGGCCCGGGACACTGAGGCCGTATATCTGCCTGCTGCTTAACGCTGGGGGTGCAGAGTTAGGGCAGCAGCGGGCTGTGGTATGGGCAGGAGCTCAGATTTACTGGGCTGTAGGCAGGGCTGTAACTCAGGGCTGCATCAATCAGTCTTGGCTGTCATGTTCCTGTGCGGGGTGCTGGATCACCTTTTGGAGACCAGCGATCAGGGGCTCCTCTGCCTCCCAGCCCTTCACCACGGTGACTCGTGAGCATTAAAGTTTGCAAGGAGGTAAGATTTACTAGGAAAAGTCACCTGCAACCTGGGCCTTGAGGAGGCTGTTTAATATTGTTTCAAGACTCTAACCATTAAACTCTCCAATCAATCCAAGTTAAGGAGATGAATTATTTAAAGCTCACCAGCTTTTAATTAGCAAGCTCCTTTTGAACTATGGATCTGGTTGCATTATTGACAGAGGTAGCATTAAAATTTGCTTCCTTGCCTGGGAGCAGGTTTGCCTTGCTTGTGTACCACGCTGGGGAGACCATGAGGAGGGAGCAGGGACCGCAGGAGTTGGTGTGCGTGTCCTGCGCTGGGGGCTTGGGCTCTTCCTAGGGCCTCCTGGGGACGCAGTGTTGGTTTGCGCCTCGTCTTGTCTTGTTTTATGTACAGCAAGGGTTTTCTGATGCTGTTATCTCTTACTCTGACAAAGAGTCCCCAGCTCTGGAGTATCATCTGTCTGCCTTTGGTTTCTGCCTGTGTTTATCTCAGCACTGTTGTCTTGCGCAGAGTGCAGAGGGATGCAGTTCCCTCCCCACTCCAATCCATTGTGAGGGTTTTGCTTCTTCATTTCTGCCAGAATACGGAGGAGCAAGGCCCCACGGCCAAGCTCCTCTCTTGCAGTGCTCCATCCCAGTGGCAAACCAGCCTTTTGCATGGTTTGGAACAGGGTTTACATGTGTGGTGGTTTGGGGCTGGGCTGGGCACTAAACCC
>NW_010164030.1:0-2899 GCF_000695765.1 Mesitornis unicolor
TTTCGCTGAGGAGCCAGCCATGAGCAGCAGCGGCGTGGACGTGGACTGCGAGAGGTGCCAGTGCCACAGCGAAGACAAGCGTACCGCCATCCTCTACACCCTCCTCAGCCAGAACCTCAACCACGGCCGGGTCAGCCACAGCCCAGCCCGGCAGCGCTGCCACTGCCACCAGCGCCGGACCGTCTGCCTGCGCACGCCCCACATCACCTGCCAGGCGGCCTCCAACGTGCTGGTAAAAACCATCAGCTTCATGAAAAACCTCCCTTCCTTCCGCCTGCTGCCCCGAGAGGATCAACTCCTGCTGCTCGACAGCTGCTGGGTCCCCCTTTTCCTCCTGGGGCTGGTCCAGGAGATGGTGACCTTTGAGGTGATGGAGACCCCGGCCCCCAGCATGCTCAAGAAGATCCTCCTCAATGGCCAAAGCAAACGGCAGGAGCCCGAGCAGACGCAGCCCACGCTGGCCGCTGTGCAGCGCCTGCAGTGCTGCCTCAACACCTTTTGGAGCCTGGACCTGAGCCCCAAGGAGTTTGCCTACCTGAAGGGAGCCATTCTCTTCAACCCTGGTGAGTGCCCAACCCACGAGGCTCTGCCTGCCACTGGGAGAGCTCACTCTGTGCTCAGGAGCATCCCAACATGAACACCTCAGCTTGGGGGCGTTCAAAGCGTTTGGGAGGGCTGGTTACCTTGTCCTTAACACCGATCGTTACCAAATACAACAGGAACAGGGGTGTTAAATGTAGTGGTTAAAGGGCAGAGACATTTGCCTGCCCTGCAGACAGTAAAGATCCCCGGGATTTAATTTCTAAATCATTAATTTGCCCAGTTAACTACTTCTGCTCCCTCAAAACAGCAGCCCTGGAATAGCTCCATCCTGGCAGTGCTGTGTACGCCTCATTAGCCTGGTCCCTTCTGAGAAACGGGGAAGGGTGGGACTGGGAGAAACCTGTGGGGCTGTTTTCCAGCCTCCCTCATCACCGGCTTTTCCTCCTCTCCCTCTGCAGATGTCCCAGGGCTGAGAGCCTCCCTCTACATCGAGAGCCTCCAGCGGGAAGCCCAGAGAGCGCTTCAGGAGGTCCTGCAGCCCCTGCACCCCGAGGACCAGGGCCGCTTTGCCCGCATTTTGCTGCTCGCCTCCACCTTAAAATCGATCCCTCCCGCCCTCATCACGGATCTGCTCTTCCGTCCCGTCATCGGCGACGCGGACATCGTCGAGCTCATTGTGGACATGCTGTACGAAATCACGGCTCCCGTTGCCACACGTGACGTGCTGAGCAGCCACGCTCGGCCGCCGGCCCTGGGGATGCTCCCCGTGCCTCGCCAGGCAGCAAAGTGAATCCGGGAGCTGGGATTTAGCCAGATGAGCGCTCCAGGCTCTGCAGGGAACCACACTTTTCGGTAGGGCTGAGGCTGGAGGATTCAGCCAGGCTGTGGCAAAGCACACGGAGAAACGGCTCCAACAGACGTTTACAGCTCCGCCTGTGCCGGTCTCCGTTTCAGGCAGCACACGTGCAGGTGATGGGTTTCTCTCCCTATTGTGTAGCCAGAGCAGCTCAGCTCCCTGTGAACAAACCACGGAGCAGGACAGGTTGGAGCCCAGCCCGGTTTTCACTCAGTGAATCCCCAGTCCCGTTGAAATCAAAGTGTGTTTTGCCATGGACTCCAAGCAGTGAGGTTTGTCCTCAGCTCACAGCTCGATTCTGCGGCGTTTGGGCACGCCGGGTAATGTGTTCTCAGTGGAATTGCTTACTGAGCACAAATGTTATGGAATTAGGAAGTCTTGGTCTGTCTGTTGTGCTTGAAATCTTAAAAATATTTATGAAGGATCTTCCCCAGGTACCAAGAGGGAAAAAAACAGAGTATTAAATCTTTCAGCCTGTGCCGATTCACCCCTCCTCCCTTTTCACAGAATCACACAGAATCCCAGAGCGTCAGGGATTGGAAGAGACCTCCAAAGCTCATCCAGTCCAATCCCCCTGCCGGAGCAGGAACACCCAGATGAGGTTGCACAGGAAGGCGTCCAGGCGGGTTTTGAATGTCTGCAGAGAAGGAGACTCCACAACCTCTCTGGGCAGCCTGGGCCAGTGCTCTGTCACCCTCACTGAGAAGAAGTTTCTTCTCCAATTGAAGTGGAACCTCCTGTGTTCCAGTTTGTGTCCGTTACCCCTTGTCCTATCATTGTTTGTCACCGAGAAGAGCCTGGCTCCATCCTCGTGACACTCACTCTTTAAATATTTATAAACATGAATGAGGTCTCCCCTCAGTCTCCTCTTCTGCAAACTAAAGAGCCCCAGCTCCCTCAGCCGCTCCTCAGAAGGGAGATGCTCCACTCCCTTGATCATCTTTGTAGCCCTACGCTGGACTCTCTCCAGCAGTTCCTGTCCTTCTTGAACTGAGGGGCCCAGAACTGGACGCAATATTCCAGATGCGGTCTCACCAGGGCAGAGCAGAGGGGCAGGAGAACCTCTCTGCCCTACAACCACCCCCTTTTCCTAGATTGTCTCTTTTCTCCAGAACGCCACGCAATACAACAGCGCTGCTCGCAGGGCAGCGGGCTTCCTACGAGTGCCCAAACCTATTGCACCTCATCCTGGGCTGGGGGCTCACCTCTGCTCGTGTGACAATACGTGACCCCCCTGAGCTGTGACCGCTGTGACTTCCCCCCCCTCGGGTTTACGTGCGCACGTAGCACGGCTGGAAAGCTCGCTCCTCCTGCCTGCAGCTGCTGCAACGGGTGAGATGTCAGTATTTTATAAGTGAACATTCTTGCAGTTTGTATATAAGATGCAATAAATTATTTTTTTAATGAAATGGTTTACGTTTTGGAACGTGGTGGTGACTTTTTAGGGATGGGGTTAAATTTTGGGAGAGGTTACTAAAGCCGGTTGCAGGCCTGGCATGG
>NW_010164030.1:3303-3516 GCF_000695765.1 Mesitornis unicolor
TGACAGGGTGGGGAGCGTTGTGACACGGTGAGGAGCGTTGTGACACGGTGGGGAGCGTTGTGACACGGTGGGGAGCGTTGTGGCACGGTGGGGAGCGTTGTGGCACAGAGGCCCGTACAAAAACCCTCGCTGTGCCCAGCAGAGGCAGTGGAATCGCAGCCAGGCCACGCGTTGAGCCTTTCCCCGGGCACCCAGTCTCGCCCCAGGGCTCCC
>NW_010164031.1:0-5058 GCF_000695765.1 Mesitornis unicolor
GGGGGAGCCTGGCCGCCCGGAGGGGCAGGGTCGGTCCCCGCCGAGGGTCGCCGTGTCGCACCCCCGGGAGCAGCTCTATCCCCGCAGCTCCGCGTTACAGAGTTAACGCCGTTACGCGATTAAAGTGTCTGCAGCTGGAGGAAATCGAATTGATTTTAATTAGGTTTTACATTTACTACAGGTTATGTTTCCGCGGGATTTTCACCCAACAGACAATTTAGTAACGTGTTTTGATTTTGAGAGTAAAAAAGTAGAAAAGCTACTTATCTTAAGCTGTTAAAACTTCATTTGTGGGGCCTCAGGAGCAAACGGCCCACAACCCAACAAGGCATTGGTGTCTGTTCTAATGAGAGAGATGGCTGCTCCAATAATACACTTGTCGGATAATTGAGGGGGAATAAAATACCTGAGAAACAACTTCCCTGCTGCGAAAGAGTAGCAGCAGTGAAACTGATTTCAGAAAACCCATGAAACACTTAAGCAGAGAAGATTGATAGCGGAATTGAAAGTTTTAATTTGCTGTTGCTACAAGGAGTGGATGGGGGGGGGTAAATGGAAGGCATAAATTAATAAATTAATAAAGCCCAAACAAATAAGACAAAAAGAAGCATAGAACTAAGATATTTTATTAATAATTTACCCTTATTCAACTTACTGCATGAAGAGTTCTTCCTCTTTCCTGGTTAACGGTGTAGGAAGGAATGGTGGGTGAACGCTGGCACCGTCAAGACAAACCTGAGCCATCCTGGTCTGGGAGCTTTCAAACAAAAATACCATATGGTCTCGTACATGGAAAATGAGGTTTAGGAGCTTTCCATCTGGGGTGTTAAAAAAATAGGGTTTCTTTAGGCTGTTTAATTGTACTTAATCTGCTTAGACCGTAGGACGCTGTGATTTAAACGCCTTTAAGTTTATTAAGCGGTGGGAAGGGGCGCAGAGGAGATTCGCTCGTGCATCTCTTTCCAGCAAAGCAGACAATTTCCTGTGAGTTCATTTTCCCAAAGTTATGAAGTTCACAGAATCACAGAATCGCTCGGTTGGAAAAGCCCTCTGAGATCATCACGTCCAACCGCTCCTGTCTACCCCCTAAACCATATCCTTAAGTACCTCGTCTACCCGCTCTTTAAACACATCCAGGGATGGTGACTCCACCACCTCCCTGGGCAGCCTGTGCCAGCTTCTGACGACCCTCTCAGGAAAGAACTTCCTCCTTAGCTCTGACCTGAACCTCCCTTGGCACAGCTTGGTGCCGTTTCCCCTTGTTCTGTTCCCCGTCACCTGGGAGAAGAGACCAGCACCCACCTCTCTACAACCTCCCTTTAGTTATATTGGCTTTCAGTGCTACTCAGAGTGCAAAGCCGTCGAGGTGATTTTTTTTTTGCATTTTACCTTATACCTCATTAAAAAAAGAAAGCATTAAAACCTGTCAGACAGGAAATATGGACCTCTAATGACATCAAGCATGACTTCATTGCTAGGTGAAGATCATTTATTTTTTCATGGCTACTAAAAACCAAAGACACATTTTACAACTTTTTTGCGTTTGAAGTGTCAAACCAAATCAAAGTTTATCTGTATTGTATTTTATTGCTAAGTCCGATGCAGGAGTGGATCAGGGCATAGCAGCTTGTAGCTTATTTGAAGGTGGTGGAATGGGGGAAAATCATTACGTGTTGTTGCCAGTGCCAACTAAATTTGTGTGTATTATCGTGTAGCACTGAAGGCACAAGGCAGTGGAAGCAAAGAACTGCAGGAAAATCTCCGAATTTTCAATATTCTTCTTTAAAACTTAGAAATCTTTTGCGAGTAGGCAGTAGGATGAACGCTCAGTGTGAGCGCAATGACAATGAATTGCCCTTCTGACTCTTCACATTAAAGTCAATAGAACAATTTAAATCAGAGCAGTTATCTCTGTGTGTGAGTGCACCTGGGACCTCATGCACCAAAGATCAGCTTTGTCAAGGGTTTTCCATTTCAGAAATTCCATTTGTTTTCAAATTTCTGCTCTGTTTCACTTGCTTTGGCTATGGGAAAGGGTTCTGTGGTTGCTGAACTGATCAGGGATCAGGATAAAAAAAGGAGGGAGTTTCTCCTGTCATCTGTGTTAACCACATCCTTCCTGTGAAGTGGAATTGTAATTGGCAATGTAAGGAATACAGCAACAGATATACATGTGCAGGAAGGAGGGAATGTCCCCACCTCCTTTACTTTAGTTTATTTAATCCCTTCTTGGGATACCGCCTGCATCCAGGGTGCAGAGATCAGATAGAGTCTGGATACAGACGGTCCTTGGACTTTGTGGCTTCTCTGTTTGAAAATCCCAGGATGTGAGGAGCTGGAAGGGACCTGGAAAGCTCCCCCAGTGCAACCCCTGCCACAGCAGGATCACCAGAGCAGTCACACAGGAACACGGCCAGGGCTTTGGGTGTCTCCACACAAGGAGACTCCACAACCTCTCTGGGCAGCCTGGGCCATGCTCCAGAACCCTCACACTGACAAAGTTCATCCTTATGTTCACATTTTCCAAAAATGGGGCACTTGAACACATGCAAGGTGACATGTAAGCCCATTTCCATGTGAAAAACACCAGGACGATGTATTGGGCTTTGGCCATGCTGGGTATGGCTGGAAGTGGCTGTGCCACTGCACCAAATACCCTGGGTGCAGTAAAGGACTCAGGGACATGGTCCAACCAGCCTAATATTAATACTGCTATTAATATAAAGTACGTGAAGTTATACTCAGCCCATGTAGTGGTCATGAGCTGTGCACTCCCAGCACTGGAACCCCCACAGCTCCAGCAAAAGTGCAATGGGCACAACCAACAGGGGAGTGGGCCTGGGGAGCAGAATGACACGTAAAGCCTCCCAGGGTGACAACCATTGAGGAAGGACTTTGCCATTATGGCAACCTGCAGTCCAGGGCTGGCCACAAGCTAAAACAAAGTGTCTGATCAACTCTGTTCTCCCCAAATTGGATGCTGCAGTCTTATCAGAAATGCAGCTTTCCTGAACAGAAAACTGTTTCTATGATTCAAGAAGCCAGGACCTGAGTCTATATCACAACTCTAATTTTCTCCTCTCCACATGCAGGTAAGCACCTGATCTTATATTCTGCTTGCCTGTGTTTGAAGTTCTGCCTCTGCTCTTCCTTCTGACCTTTATATTACAGCTTCTCCATTGCAGGCAGCTCAAAAACTCTCACAAAAATCACCGTGATCATAGCGCAGCCCCCAGTTCACCCATTTCCTCTAACCTTGCTGCAATCAATAACTGACAGATGTCTGAGTTTCCTTTTCATCCTTACCCCCAAGATTTTGAACTCTTCCTTCTCATACAAAACTTCCAATTAAACTGCTTTCTATTTTTTTACATGATGCAAAATTATTCCTTTTGTACCCTTCTTTTACTTTCTCCCTTTCTGCTTATTGTTTCTGCCATCCTATCCCAGGATACAAATCTCCCTTTAATCCAAATGTCTCCATTGAAGGATAACAACAACAATAATAAAAACTGACAGAAAAACAGTCTTGGGGCTGTTGGTCGATGAGAAACTCAACATGAGCCACCAACGTGCATCTGCAGCCCAGAAACCAACCCCATCCTGGGCTGCATCACAAGAAGTGTGGCCAGCAGGGCCAGGGGGGGATTCTGCCCCTCTGCTCTGCTCTGCTCAGACCCCACCTGCAGTGCTGTGTCCAGCTTTGGAGTCCCCAACACAAAAACAACATTGAAGTGCTGGAGCGGGCCCAGAGGAGGCCACAAAGATGATCCAAGGGCTGGAGCAGCTCTGCTATGGGGACAGCTGAGAGAGTTGGGGCTGTTCAGCCTGGAGAAGAGAAGGCTCCCAGGGGACCTTATTGTGACCTTCCAGGACCTGAAGGGGTCCTGCAGGAAAGCTGGGGAGGGACTTTTAACAAGGGCAGGTAGCGATAGACCAAGAAGAATGGTTTTAAACTGGAAGAGGGCAGATTTAGACTGGATATGAGGAGGAAATTCCTCCCTGTGAGGTGGTGAGGCCCTGGCCCAGGTTGCCCAGAGAAGCTGTGGGTGCCCCCTCCCTGGCAGTGCCCAAGGCCAGGTTGGCCGGGGCTTGGAGCAGCCTGGGCTGGTGGAGGTGTCCCTGCCCATGGGGGTTGGACTGGGGGGGCTGTGAGGTCCCTTCAACCCAAACCATGCTGGGATTCGATGAAACTGGAGCACAGAGAAGGTGATACAGGACTGAGAAGAACTGAGCTACAGTTTCCAGACTCCTATGGCTCTTCCTTGAGCGAATCCTTCAATTATTCTGCTGATTATGCAGGTACTGAAGTTAGCCATATCACCTAACCTTAGGCATGCAAAAATCAGATGTCTGATCCTACTCCAGTCTACACAAACACCCTTCACATTCGGGAGGTTGCAATAGCCTCTTCCAGAAGTTTCCTCATCCGCCCTGCAGGACTCATCTTTGGTTGAGATGAGTCACCCCGTGCAAAATCCGATTTCTCTGCACTGGGTAGGAAAGCAGTAACTAGATCAGATGTAAACATCTATCTCGTACTTCACAACATCAGCGCAGATGAATTCCAGCAGATTTCAGTAGTGTTTGACAATAAAGAGACCGGAGGAGCTTGTTGTTGTGTAACAGACGATGGAACAGGAAAATAAATGTTCCAAAAAATGCATGTGATTTGCATGGCAAAAGATTTCCTGCTTCGGGCGTGCAGAGGTAGAAAATCAGACCCTGCTCCAAATGAAACAACAGCATTTATATGAGAAAGAAATGAGGTGTGTATTTATAGTTTATCTAAGTTGTAAGTAAATCTACAAATACCTGAAGAAAGTGTTATACCCAAGTGGTAATAGGTTTGTTTAGGGGATGCAAGCGATATAAACTAGAAATAAGGAAATTAAATTACACATGGGAAAATGCAGACTGAATGTAACAAGCTGCTTTTTCCGTTTCATTTGGGAAGCGAACTTTCATCAGAAGTAGAGAGCTAAGAAAGGGAAGCTTGTAGGTATGGATACAAGGCTGATAATGCAATATAGTTCTGCTTCTTTGTGGATTTTATTT
>NW_010164032.1:0-8682 GCF_000695765.1 Mesitornis unicolor
CGGGGACCGGCTTCAGTCTCCCTCTCCGCTTTCCGCGGGTCCCTCTCGGAGCGCCGCTGGCATCCCGGCCGCGGCTGGCCGTCTGCCGAGGTCCTCCCGCGCCTAGTCTCTCCGCTTGGCACCGGGGCGGTGATCGGGGAGGGCAGAGGGGGGAAGCAGCGGCCTCGTTAGGGCTGGTGGGACAGCGGTCACTTGTGTCGCCTGGAGAAGGCGGCTGGGGCTGCGGGCGAGACAAAGGAGCTGCTCCTGTTTGTCTCCCCGAAGCAGGGGGCACCCCCCGCGGTGCCTGGCAGCAGACTTTCAGCTCCTTGTGCTGGGTGCGTGTGCCTGCTCGTGGGAAGGTTTAGGACATGGTTTAGTGGCGTGCTGTGAAATACAGTCGTTCTAACCCATCTTTTCTGTATATTTTCTTTCCTGCCGCGTTGACTTCGCTGCCCGCGGCTACAAATACGAGAGGTGGCAGCAACAGTTAAAACTGCTGAGAGTTTGCGGCTGAGGTTCCTAAGTCGGAAGTGCCGCAGACTGCAGGGGGTTGTGCCTGAGTAGGCTTCGTTATTTACCTTACACGTTAAATTGAAGTAACTTGCCATGTGCTTTGTGTTTTAAAGATTATAGTAAAAGCAGAGGTAATGCCTGAGGACTTGGCTTGTTTCCTGTAGTCTGAAAGCCATCAAGTTTATTTCCCGTCCAGTTGAATTCTAACTCTGCTGAAAAAGCTCCTGAAGTCTTAAGTTCACAAGGAAAAGATTTGCGTACTCGAGGATTATTAGGTCTTGTTAGCATTGATCTTTCAGAATTTTTAATATACATTGCTAGTGTGTGAGAAGAAGACTAAAGAAGAACAAGATATGAATGCTTCTATTAAGTGGTTGCTGTTAGGTAGTTTTGTTAGCTGCAAATTCAGTTTGGCGATTCGGTTTTTTTTTTTAAAGGCAACTTGAACAAATGACACTGCAAAGAACCAAAAAGCAGTTTTATGTAGCAAAGTGTAGCATGACATTGGTGATTGCTTTTCATTGCATCTAAAAGGCTTTTCTGCAGTTTTCCCCTCCAATAATGCAGCTAAATGATGCAAAGTGTCTTTTCAGAAGCTTGTACTTTTCACAGGATGCCTTTCTCTATGACAGTGCCTTGCTTTTGTTGTCCTCTCTATCTTCCAACAAGTTCTTTTATGTTGTGAAAAGTAAGTAGCGTTATATAGCTTAGTCAAATTAGCTTCCAATCTCTTTTACTTTCATTACTGAAATACTTCTGATAAAAGTAATGTACTGTAAAGTTGAGTTTTTGATCCATCTGGCACTCTTCTTGGATGTATTTTTTCCTCCAGAGTAAGAACACAATATGAAAATACTACTTCTGAAATGCAAAACTCAACTGTTTCTCTTTTGTGCTAACCTCTGTGTGAGACAAGGTACTTTGAACAGGCCTTTTATCAGAGGGATGACAATTTTGAGGAAGTTCAGTATTGCTTTGGCTGATTTATTAAATGTAGCAATTCACTTTCTTTCAGTCTTGAGCTGTTTTAGAGGTACAAGTTAAATTTATTCAGAATGCTTCTTAAAAGGAAAAAGACTTTCACAGGCAGAATTCTGTTGAACTTCTGCCAGTCTTATGAATGGGAGGGTTTTCTTTCACATGAGAGAGTCCATAGTAGACATGTTCACTGACATAGCTGGGTAGTTAAGTCACTTGGATTCTAATTTTGCAAGGACTTGTATCACAAACAGGCACGTGCGTGAGATACTGCAGGGCTAGGCACTACAAATGGTATGTGTCATCTATATTTTACTTAGCACAATGGGCTGACTCTAAGCTGTGAGAAGAGCCCATTTACTGATGCGTATGTTGTGACTGTATCCAACCCAATAGTAAGTCATAGAATCACAGAATGTTAGAAGTTGGAAGGGACCTCGAAAGATCAACAAGTCCAACCCCCCCTGCCAGAGCAGGATCACCTAGACCAGGTCACACAGGAGCGTGTCCAGGCGGGTTTTGAATGTCTCCAGAGAAGGAGACTCTACCATCTCTCTTGGACTGCCTGTTCCAGAGTCACTGAGTTAAAGTCATTTAGTTAAGTTCTTAGTACATGTTAGTGTAAAACCCCAGTATCTTGAACCTTCTCTGAATGTTCATGTCAGGAAATAAATTTTCATTAAATCCTGCCTTAAGGTAACTATTAGATTCTCTTTTAACCTGTAACTTTAACACATGCAATATGAAAATCACTTTGTTCACTCTGGAGATGTATGTTTTTAGTTATCAAGTGCTGGCTGATGTCTGGCTATATGAATTAGAAAATAAACATACATTTTTATGGCCCGAAGTGACACTGTTTTTTCCAGGTTGTGTGGAAGATGCATAGTTTGAGAAATCTGTGTGATTTGTAAGATAAGAGTCACAGTTCTCAGGCTTTCCTTGGGGACTAGGAGCCTGTGGAGCACTCTTTATATTTGTGGCTGTTAAATGAAACTTTCATGAAGCTTAAATGTTTATGTTGATGAGAATATTAAAATACAGTAGCACTTGAACTCTTAGATCACCTGTGCACTCTGCAAACATGCAAAGCCTGTATCGGGAACAGCTTAGCCTTCAATCCGTTAGGTGGATCACCAGCTCAAGTTTTATTCCCGAGCGTTTGCTGAGGCAAATATGCTCTCTGCGTAACCTGGCATACTTACTCTCACAAATGCAAGAGTGGGTACAAAGCTTGTACTTAAGTCTGCCATAGGATTTGTGCGGGTGGTTTTGTTAACATAGACAGGGCTTACGCCTATGAATCACTGCACTTGTGTGTTACTTAGTGTTACCAGTTACCAAGCAGTAGTCTTCCAGAAGCAATGTACATGAAGTTTAAGCAGGTGTTCCTATTGTAGGAACTGAGACGGTGTGACCTGCACTGTGTGTATGCTCAGTCTTCTTTGAAGTTAGGAGAACTAGAGCCTGAATCTGTTATACTTTAGATGATCCAAAGACTGCAAATCTGTATTTATCTTCTGAGGTGTAATAGCTTGATGGCTGGAGTGACTCTGTATAATCTCTAAGACTTGTTCCACAGTGTTATGAAAATGCAATGTGCTTAAAACCTGTATTTTATATGCAGTTTTTTTCAGTGTGTTGGTTTGTACTTGGTAGGATGCACTTGAAAGTAGTGGTTATTTTACTGGAATCTGATAGTTTTCCTGCTCAACAAAGTTACAACTTTTGATTTGTTAATGTTATGTTGAATTATGCAAGTATAAAACCCCCACACCTGTATTAGAATTAAAACAAAGATATCATGCCTACAAATCGATATTTCCTTCCTTTTAAAAAAAAATAGCCCTATTGTCAGTTTGCTGTCCTCAGTTCCCAGAATTGAAGTGGTGGTGTATTAAATGCACATTTGAGAGTGGAGAGTGTTGGAATTAAAGCACTGTTTTATTAGCATCAATTAATTAGGAACTTAAATTGGATTAATTAATTTGAAATGCTTCTCAAGACAATCTTGGAAGGCAATAACAAAGTGATGTCAGGATAAGTACTGAAAACTGTGTCAGTTCAGTGTCGTTAAAGACGGAGTATTAAAGTATGGAAATGTTTTGAATGTGTAGCAACTGCATATTGCTGCAAGGCCATGTTTGAAGCTTCTGGGCTGCTCAAGCTCTGCATACCTTTAAAATGTTTTATTAGTTCCCACACTGACCAGAATCTTCCTGTACTCTGTAATGTATATTATAAGTGTATGCACACGCTTTTAAGATGAAGTACTTCTGCATGCTCTCAAGATTTTCTTTATAAATAACTGACACTTAAAATATTAGAAGTTATTTGAAAACACTGGTGGAATTTAAAATGTTTTCCTTAAGGCTGAGCAATGAAATGCTTCTGCATTTGTTCTTATTTGTTCTATCAGAATTTGTGCTGGAACTTTGTTAGTATGAAAACTCAAATACTCCTGGATTAGATTAAAAAAAATCTGAAAGATCCAGCAACTACAATAGTTTTCAATTTATAGCAAATATAAATAATGCAGGGTATGAAGTGTTTTCTTGTACTTCTGGTAAAACTGTTGTGAAGCGTTTGTCCTAATTAGGACCATGTTCAAGACCAGCAGAATAAAAATAGAGTGTTGGCTTAATCTGGGAGGGCAACTGTTATTTACAGCGATTTCTTTAGATGCATCCCCACATGAACTTGCATACTTTAGTCACAACTGGAAAAGGTAGTGAATGAAAGCCGCACAACTTGGAGCTGAAGTGAGTACTGAAATTGTCTGAATGTGACCTGTTCTTGTCGTTGCAGTGCCAAAAGTGGGAGGATGTTGGTGTATTATTTGTTTAACTGTGATGAATTCAGGGTTCTGTTTATAAGGCTTCAGTGTAACTTCTAAATAGCGTACAAATTTAATACTAGTGGGTTTGATAAACGGTTGTTACTGGGAGTATCATTTATTAGAACTGGAATCAATAAAACATGTGGAAGTTGGACAGATACTTAATAGTTGTCACTCTTCTGCATGGAGAATGCCATGAAAAGCGAGGGCGTGCATGAAAACATTTCTGAAGCTTATTTTAGATGACCAGAATTGCTGGAGAATGATTGTTGAGAGGAAGACTGGAAATGGGTTATCTATCCAAAACAGATCTATGTTTGTGTTCTTCCATCTCTAACACCTGATGATATGAAATGCTTTGTAGCAATCAAAGAAATTTAGGCAAAAGCAGTACTAACTGAGTAGTAAAACATGCCTATTGCCAATGCAAAAGTCACTGAATATTTGTTTTCCATTTTGATTGGCATGAGAGCACTTGTTCTAAATTTAGTGGCAGAAACTGTGTATTTTGGGCACTTTTGATAGCTACTAAAGACAACTCCCTTAGGTAAGAGATATCCTTTGCATTTTGTTACTTTCTTTCCCATTTGGAAGCTAACCTTTGATTAAAAATAGCATAGTATGCTCTGAAGCTGCACTAGATACTAATTAACTCACTTCAGTGCTTAAAACCTCGCTGCCTCCTAAGGTTTCCTGCTGTTTGCACTGGATAAATATTTATGCTTCAGCAGGGCATTAACTTCAACCTGATGAACAGTGCATACAACTTTAATGTTTTTGTTAATACTAAACACCATGATTCAGTACTGTTACTATATTTTATTGCAATTCTTTTTTTTAGAAAGGGGGAAGAAAGCTGTTATACTTTAAATATGCAATTGCAGATTAAATCTAATACTCAGTAATTAAGCTGTCTAGCAGTCCAAATATTGTAAAGAAGTTAGCGCTGGATAATATCTTTGTGAATGTCTGGTTAATGGACACAGCTGTTCTATATCACTGTTGTTTGTTTTCAAGTACTTGAATCCCATTCTCATATGTAAAGACAATTGCTTGGTATTTTAAATTCTTTTTAATACTACAGTATTTGCTTTATTAAAGGAAATTACTAGAATATGTGTGAAAACATTAAGTTAACCTAATGAATCTTTATAAACTACATTTAACAGGTTTTTAACGTCAGCCACTATCTCTGAAAATTAGGGTACTGTGAATATTTTCAAACAGTCTGATGTAAAACATGCTGGATATACTACAGTAACTTCTCTATCTGAGGAAGCAGTCTATAGGATCTTCAGGTACTGAAATAAAAACCTTTTTCACTAATAACACTCCTTCTCAGTGTTTGCTGGCTGAAGGAAGTTCTGATACTCTTCCAAAGTTGAAGTAAGTTGCAAAATCAGACTCTTAACATCATATGTTTTGTGTTAGGCTGATGAGGGGGATTTTTTTTTTTGAAAGTGTGGGGAGAAGTGACATTAGGGATTTAGCTCTCGGTACGTAGTGCTAAAGCAACAGTTTTATCTTCCTTACAGTAACTTTACATTGGATTTTGCCAGTGAAATTTTGAGTATTCTCCTACAGTCTGTGGTAAGTGGCACGTCTAGCAGAACCAATTACTGTCTACTTAGTTAAAATAATACCTTTCTTATGGATTTTCTTTTTAGGTTGTGCCAAAATACCTACCTGTTTCATGTCATGTGCTGTGGACGTGCTACTGCTTTTACTCAGTTACAGCTTTTAGGCTCGATCAGCTGTAGTCTTTCCACTTGCATCTCTTATGCTCCCAATTATATTGACTCCATATGTCAGATCTAGCAAGACTAATAGGCTCCTGCATTTTTTTCCTGCTTTGAACTAAATTCCCTGTGCAGCAGCCAGAGGAGCAGGTGAGAGGCTTTTGACAGTAATTCTGCACATCTGCTTACACATGCATTCTGTAGCTTTGCCAAGGCTGGTATAGTATTTACCAATTCTTGCCTGTCTTGAGAGACCGTGATTTACATTTAATTGTAAAGCTGAGGGAAAAAAAAGTCGAGTTTCTTTTCCTCTCCCTGTTTTCTCAGCAACATTTTGTGTTAGTACTGTAAATGATAGGTAGTAGCGGTGTGATGCAACGCTAAACTTCAGACAATAAAATTTGTCACGTTGCTTAGTGAAACACAACAATGGGAACATCTGTTTTGTGGAGTATTTGATGATACTGCTTGGAAGTATAAGAATTCTGTTGTATCAGCTAGAATTGGTTGAAGTTGTGTTGAATTTTCAGTGATGTGTGCAAATATAGCGGAACTACTCTTTCAGCACTTTTGCATCATGTTAGAGATTGGCTGAGTAGGTTAGCAATCTCTGTTCCTTTTTTCTACCTTTTTTTCTGCCTTAACTTTTGACACGCGTAATTTCAATATTATTCTTTTTGTCTTATGATGCCAAAATTTAAGAGTATCCGAAGCATGTGCATTTGCACTGGTTACGAAGAGTTCTTACTAGAATTTAATGGTTATTTGTGCAGTGATATTTTATCCCAAACCATTGTAACTGGCAGGCTATAAAGATTTTTCCACTTGAAGCTTAACATAATCAGAGAAGATCTCTGTGCAGTTTCTTTGCATACATAATGCATACATTAATTCATTCCTTAAGGAAGTAATGAAAATCTCTTGATTCATTCCCACTGTAGTGGTATTTGAAAGTGTCTTAGATGGTTTGTCCTATTCTGGCAAACAAGTGGATAATAGTTCACCTATGTTCACAAAGTTGCAGCAATCCAGTGAAACACTGTCAAGGACTGACTTACTGAACAGTTTACAACTGCTTTTTGTGTGGTACAAGTCTGTACAAATTCATTGCAGCAGTAGGAAGTGGGTGTACTTGATGTCTAGGGAAGAAGGAACACCAAAAAGAAGGTACCTGCTTGTAGATTAAACAGAGGAACTGACAAAAGTGTGAACAGGAAGTTGTGAGTGATGAAACAGGAACCAAATGACATCACATTTACCCTTCAAGAGGTTTCCTTAATGTGTCTACTGATTTTAAGTTATAGATGTATGATCCTTTTGTGTTGTGCACTTATTACTGCCCACCTCCCAAATGCCATACTGCTTGAAAAGTGGCTGTTCACTGACATTATATTTGTTTTTTCCTCTCATGTGATATAGCTTGCTTTGCTCTTGGTTCATTGCCATTCCTCTTTTGTATGGATATGACTGTTTTTACGAATATATAACAAGTTGCCTCCTAGGGTTGTTAAGCTGTGTTGATGTCATTTTGCTCTGGTTCATTTGTGTCCCCTATGTCACAAATACATGCGTAGTCAAGGACCGAGTTCCTTGTACTGTCATAATTGCATCTGCCATTCAAGTGGGTTTTCAGTCGCTGCTTTGAAGCAGAATGCACTAAATCAAGTTCCAAGTTCATAGACTTCAGATTGTTATAGAAACAAATGTTGACTAATTTGATGTTAGATTACATAAATTTTTGTCAGGCTCTAAATTGTAAAGTCTGTGCTCCAGAGTAAATATTGAAGTACTACTCACTTATTCTGGAAATACTAGATAAGTAGGTCTTAAAGAATGCACTTAGAAATCAGGCCTGTCTTGAGCAGAAGACATCTTGAGATTTAATGAGAATGCAAATAAAAGAACAGGAAAAGAAAATTAATGCCTGCTCTGTTATTTTTAATGTTAAACTGTTTCCTGCTACCTAAGTGATATCAGTAAAAATTAATTATAAACTTTCTGTTGTTATGGCCTTGGAATAACGACATGTTACTTGGTGATACCATTTATACTGGAAATTTCTACATGAGTTGCTCAGATAAGAGTCCTTCTAGAACCAGTGTAACTTGAGTTTCATTAGATTTCTATTTCTTTCTTGGAATAATTAATATTTTGAGCTTTAGATGCTTTCATGAAGTAGGAGCATTTTACTTGAAGAGCTTTTGCATCTAGTATGAATTCAACGTAAATTAATATGCTCTACAATCTAAGACAGTTAACACTGTTTTCTGATTTGCCACTGTTTGGGATTCCAATGCTTTTGGGATTTGACTTTTTTTTTTTAAATTGCAATACAGAACAAGACATACAGGCTAGTAAATTGTCTAAGACGTCAAGTTGTAAACACTTTGTCTGTACTACAGCATTGAAATTATATCTGGCAATAGAGCATTTAGCCTGTTGGATGTATCTTTTCTGAATGAGACAGAAGTGTGGGTCCTGGATGTAATGGTTTTTGTTGCTTGTATAGTAAGTAAAATACACAAAATTCTTAGGTTCTCTGAAATGTTCTTCAAATTAATGTGTCCAGTTTAGTGGGTATAACAGGCTTGTGTGGGAGGGCTAGGAAAGCTAAGGCCTCCTTAGAATTAA
>NW_010164033.1:0-4393 GCF_000695765.1 Mesitornis unicolor
GAGGGGGAAAGGAGGGAGAGGGCCGCTTCCCTCGGCCCCCTCTGGAAGCTTCGTGGGGGAAGGCGAAGCCAGAGCCTCCCGCGACCGCCGGAGGGTGGTTAACCACCCAGCTATGCCCTTCCAGTCAGGGACTGGCATCACTGTCATTAACAGGTGTATGGTTAACAGCCCCCTTCCCCAAAATAAAGTGTAATTTAAAATGAAACCCTCTGAGGCTTGCTCCAAGTGCTGCTCTCAGGAAAAAGGCTGGTGCTTCCCAGCTCGTATTTAGCTCGTCTGTGGCTGCATGCAGTGATACAGGCTGTAATTAGGTGGCTGTGGTGGTTTGTTGCAATATTATGCCACGCTAGCCTTAATGAGGAGTTGTGCCATGCTTCGTAACCATCATTTTAGCAGCCTCAAGGAGATGGAAGTTACCCGGTGAGCCGAGTGTGGTCTGAGGACGGCTGTGCCACCCTCAGCAAGACAACGGACATGATTTGTAAAACTTCATAGGTATTTCCCCCAAACCTCCTTCAGTGAACGACTTGAGCTCTTCCAATACCACGTCTACCTAAGGAGAATCGCTCCTCAAAACAACAGTAAGCTGCCACCAGCATCTCCAGCCAGGTGGGCAGGGAGAACAGTCCATAGCATTAACCCAGCCTTAAGGATGCTGTTTCTACATACAGCCCTTTCCGGAGCAGAAATAATTTCATACATTGTTCTGCATATTTTTCTTTAATACGTTTTCAGAGCATACCACAGGGCTTTTGTGTCTTAACTAGTCTTGCAGGGACTCTCTCTGTCAAAAGCATTCTTAACATCAAGAGAAAAAACAGCTTCCACTTAAGTTTTCTTTGATCAAGAGCCAAGAGCGTTTTGTCAGCCAAGGCAGACAAAGCATTTGTAGTGAAGTGCGAAAGCCCTCATGTCTGAGAAAAAGCCTCCAATTACAGTAAACTCCAGCACTGGCATTAATACTATTGCCAAAGCAGCCAAGAGAAATTTTTATTTCTTAGAAAGTATGTTAGTCTGGCACTGCTTGTCCTCTTTCATTTCTATTCGCCTCTAATATCTGTAGGTCTAGAGTAGTTATATATGGGAACAGAGTGGTTCTGAAAATATATTCCAGACTGCAAGAAACAGAAGACTGCCCACTATGTCAGTGGGTTTATTTTTCTGCTTTGATTTAAGGACTGGTCTGAATAGCATGGGTATCTGGTAGGATGCAAAGTCTCTATAGAAACAACACAGCTAAGCAAATACATGGTTCACTGGGCTGTTTCATCCATTTGCAAGGCTAACCCTCATGTCACTGAAGAAAATTAACTGTGGTTATACTGAGCGTGCCTGTTGCTCACTCTGGCTGCTAATTAATTTGATTTTCAAAGCAGTTAAAACAAGCCTCGCGCTCAGAGTGCGCAAAACCGTGGGAATAAATTTCATAGATCGATCCATTTCTTCGGAAAAGGTACATTTAGAAAATAAAATGTCACTGAGGAAACCCAGCTTTAGGCTACTGTGGTTTGCCTACAAGTTTATACTACAAACCACAAGTGATGGAAGGGCTTAGTTCTTTCTTCCAGGTATGCAAGGAGAAATTTTGAAAGTCACAGCCCTTTTCAAGGTGCTTTCAAACCCCACCATTTACCTTTGTCACTTTATTCCAAGTAGCTAAAGACAAACCCCCTTGTTTTGGCTGAGTAAATACATACCCTGGCTCTGCCCCAATTACAGGAACCACACAGGAGATGCACATGGAAACAGAAGGCTCCGAGACGACAGCATCTGTGAGCATCTCGCTGATCCTAATGAGAAACTGGGAGCCTAGGAAGGAAGAGGCTTGCAGATGAGCTGTTTCTTTCATCTTAACCCATCTGCTCACTTCTGGACAACCTCTGATGCTCGTTTCTCCGCTGCAGGTAAGTATTTCTGCAGGAGTCATCATCCAGTTGCCTGGCTCAGACTAACACATCATGACTAGCCACAGCAAACTGATGTTATCACTGGAGCTTGCCAGAGCACGTAGAACAACATTGTGTTGGAGGAGGAACATTTCCCATTGTGTTGAGAAACTATCTTCGACGTGGTCCGAAATAAAGTGTACAAACCTACTCAAATACAAAATGTAAGAGTCTGTCCCTTTGCTTTTCCACATTTAAAAAGACATCCACTGCAGGGGTAAGAACCTGTGCCTCCTGTAACTTGGGCAGCCCACGTTGCTGTTTGACCCCCACACCACAGCAGCGTGCAACTCTGCACAGGTCCACCCCTGCTGTGAGGGCCTGGGAAAACAGAACAGCTTTGCAGCGTGCCCAATAGATTAACCCAACCCAGCTGGCATTACTATATATGGGTAAATCATGGCCTCCATTTAAACTGTGCCTTTCACCCATAGGAATACTTAAGTCCCTATAAATGGCGCAGAAGAGAGACGCATTCACCAACCCTGACTCACAGTGAATTGTTTGCATCCCTGTGGGCATATGAAGCTCCATGGGACAAGGAAAACCTGTGGAGCCCAGCCCATGTTGATGCTTTGCCAGATCTGAGAGTGATCCTCATCTCCCTGAGGGTGGAGCAGCAGCCTCTTCCCCAGAATTATTCCTTACAGGTATATAAGGAGGATTTTTGCAACTCATAGCACTTTTCAAGACACTTTCACACCCCAACATTTGCCTGTGCCTTAAGAGCACTGTAGCAGCAGCAGCAGCAGCCCTCCACCCTCGGATAACCACCAGCTGGTATTGAATAATCCTCTGGGCATTTTCCTTGCTGCTAGCTCACACGAGCAGAAAAGCAACATTAAAATGCATAACTATTGCATGCATTATAATATTTTATGCATTAGATTGAGCCGGTCTCCCAGCATCATTCATGTGGGGCACACTTGGGTCTAAAGCAGGCTGCAGAATTCAGCCTTGGCTATCAGAAATAAGGAAAGAGCCAAATCCTAGAGGGGATGGAGACAAAGTCTGAGGGATGCCCTTGTCCTTCCAGTTTGCCACCTGGCCTGCCAAGGCTCTGCTGGCCATTTAGGTAAGATGAGATACTTATTTTGGTCTGAGAAACTGCAGAAAGGAAAAATGTCTGAGGCCCCTTGAAAAGCCTGACAAAAGAAAGGAGGTTTCTTTAAAGAACAACAGTTTGAGCTGATGCCGGCTTTCCAAACAAGCAACAAGTGGCTCCTAGCATAGGCAAACAAGACCCCTTGGACAGATCTGAGCAGCTTCAGATCAAATAGTAAAACAAGCAAAGGAAGAGATCTGATGTTGTGTGTCCAGAGATTATCCGGTAATTCGGTACAATGGAGCCTCTTAACCGAGCGGATAAGCATAGAAGTAATTTCACAATCAGCTCACTATGTAAGGCAGAGTTTCTTATCTCTAGAGGGGAAAACAGTCTTTTTAAACAAGTCAAACGTGCTAGATGAATATGCTAAATAATTCAGAGGAGCTTGTTGTGATAGGCTGAGCCTATCTCCCTCATAACAAAAATGACTGTTTTCAAGGAAAATGTCACGCTGAAGGATCTGCTTATCTTGCAACTGCAAATTAATTGATACGCGGCTGGCTGAACTTGCAAAGACCCTACACCAAGCGTCGTGCCATTTTTCCCTGCTCCACTGTGCATAACTCTGAAATTGCTTTTGAACTGAGCCATTTCAGGAGTTTCAGTTCATCCGTGCAAGTAAAACCACCTTCCCAGCACAGGGCTGCGATGTCAATGCACAGGAAGACGAGAGGAGCTTCTGCAGCTTCCCTGGGGACAAGGACAGTGAGTCTGGTGGACAATACACGGGGAAGGCAGCCAGCATGGCTGGCAGGAGCTGCACAGCTACACATTTTCCCCAGGGGCAACACACGCTGTGTAGGAGCCAGCATTGCGTGCTCAGAGATGCTACAGCCGCGCAGGAGGTCAGAGAGAGTTCAGAAATACCGCAGGCGCCAGCACAGCGGGGCTGGCATTTGGGAACTGCATCTCCCTGAGTCAGAGGTTTCCTGCTGCTGCCGCAGGCAGCTGCGCCCAGGTCTTTCCCAGGAAGAAACCTTCAGAAACCATTCCCAGGCTGAGCAAAATCAATTTTAAAAGTCAGTAACAACCACGGCTCCTCTTTTCTATGCTTTATCCTCCACAAACCTACTGACCAATCTCGAATCCCTTTCAGACCAGGGCTACCTCTGGCTACTGGATTTGCACACAGACATCACTGGTGATGGCAGCCAGCTGTGGTTTTACTGTCAGTTTGCAACAGGAATGTGCATTAAATCCAATGTAGTATGAAACCTGGGTTTCATACAGGCTCAAAGTCTCTCAATTCATTCCAGGTATGGCTGCTACTCTTCACAACAAGCAGTTGGCTGAGGCTCCCAAATGGCTCTTCACAGAATCACACAGAATCCCAGACCGT
>NW_010164034.1:0-7697 GCF_000695765.1 Mesitornis unicolor
CAGCTAGACTTTGCTCCATTTACCACAACCTGATGGCACATTTGCTGGCTGTTCTCGTCCATGAAAATTGCTTAAAAATCAGGGGCGGGGAAAAAATGTAGAGCATTTTATCAGTGTGAAAGGTCATGTATCTGGTGCAGCAAAAATATATTTTCAGAAACCAGGGGTCTGAATGACTCAGAGAGCCACCAGAAACAGGGGAAACCTCACAGGATTACACAGCCACTTAGACTCTTTGCAGATGTACTTATGCATGTAAGATTACTGGTAAAAGTAGGACAGAGTACTTTCAGCAAATCAGAGAGAGGACATAAGGCACTTATGTATGTGATTTTTAATCCCTATCAATGTGAACACAACTGTGAAAGGCAGTCTCCCATTGATACCACTCAGCATAGCAGTACTACAGTCTTCGCTAGTGAACCTCCTAGGTGCAAAAGGTTCTACTTCATAAAGAAATACATATATTGTCTTATCTTCAAAATCCTGGCCATGCAGAAGTGAAGAATATAAGTCCAGTATTTCTAGTGGTACGCTAAATTTTATCCACAACAGTAGTGAATTTTCCAGCAAGCAAGGAACAAACATATTCCAAAGAACATATATTTAAGGATAAGTGGAAAACAACCCAAAGCTTTATGGTGACACTGCCACTCAGGAAGCTACTGACTTCACCTGTGTGGGTACTATAGGCTGCCAAGGAGCAAAAGTAGAGAGAGAACTGCAGATGCTTCACCATATGCTCCTGGGAAATGCCTTATGGAGGGTTGACAGGAGAGAGAGAGCAAACAAGCTGTATGTCTTTCCTCAGTCCTAACAGGAATGAATCAGCATGTTCATATATGTGCCCAAAGACAAGGGAAAAAGACAGATTGAGAGTGTGCAAAGCTCACTCTCAATTGAACGGGAGAGGGGAAAGAAGATGAGGAGGGAGAATAACACAAATTGTCCAAAGGGATATTCTGTACCATATAACGTCATGCACAACAATAACTCAGGTTAAGAAGAAGAATGGGGTGGGTTTTTTTCTTCAAAGGTGTGTGTTGCTCAGAGACTCATTGGGTATCAGTCTGCTTATGGGAAGCAGTTTGCCTTTGCATGTCTTTCCCATCCCTCCTCTTTCCTTCAGTTATTAAACTACCTTTATTTTGTCTCACAATTTTTCTTGCTCTTTTCTTCCTATTCACTCCCCTGTCCTGCTGGAGGGAATGGGGTAATGCGAAAGTAGCCGTGTGGGTGCCTACTTGCTGACTGGGGTTAACCCATTGCAATATCATGAAGTTATTTAATATTATATGAATGTGCACTGTAGTTGACTTTATGCCTAAATAGATATCTATGGCTATATATATTAAGGTAAAGACAGTATTCAGGTCAAAGACTTCCAGCTGTTAGATTTTAGCTTGTTCTGTAATAGGCCCTTGATGTTTTATTCTTAACTCCCATCAAAATTCATTCAACTACCTTAAATTATTAAAAATAGTTTCTAGAATGGAGTTAGCACACCTTAAGGCACCTTAGGCTGACTGTAATAAAGCAAATCTTGTCTCATCTGAAAAATACTGCTTTTTCCCCTCTTCTTCCAGTCTAAGCATTTTTCTATTTTCTTCATTGAATAAGGTTAAAATCTATGTATTTCAATAGAAGAAGTTCCCACTGATTAATTTTTTTAAGTACAAACACAAGTAATGAAGGACAGCCTTAGTAGTGCTATAGAGGTGCTATTTTAAAGAAGGTCTATTAAGGTAGTTTTATCTAGGTAGAATTATCTAGTTCTATTATGAATAATTTACTTGAATCTTTGAATTTATTACTTAGTATGTTTACATATTCCTGTCCAAATAAGAGATGGCATCTTAGCAATTGGTAATAAATTAAACAATTATTCCTTTATGTTCCCTTCTCCCTTACCTTAAATGAAACACATCAATGAATTTCTGTCACAATCATCTTCAGAATTCTACTGAAGAATGTAGCTGTGACTTTGAATCAGTGTAAGAAATAACAGTGAATACCTAATTGCTACTTTATCTGTTGAAGCAAAGTTACTTATTTTTCTCTCGGTACTTCTAGGGTGTAAATTCGGTTCCTCCTCTCTGTGACCATATTTTTGCCAGTCCAAAGTACTTACCTAAAAAAAAAAAAAAAGAAGTTTTAATTTAGAGTAGTGTATCACAGAACCTCCATGTAGTCTTTTTAGGTCTAGTGCACTTGTCTTAATGCAGTGAACAGATAGAGCAGATAACAGATACTCAACTATTTTTCAGTGATTTCTGAGTTTTTTTTAACCCAAGAGTATTGTGTTATCTGGTATACGTATGTTTCAAAGACAAAACATGTTCTTGTTTTCTTTAAAGATTATATAATTAAGTGATAATTAGTCTCTTTTCATCCACAGTTCTAAGCAGCCTTTGAAAATATTAAACAGCCTGGGAAAGTAATTAAACATTCTCTCTCCAATTCCTAATCTTGTCAGTTTGTGTGGTAAGAGATGTGGAAGGCTCATTAACAGAAGGAAATAATAACTTATTTTATTATAAATTTTAAATAACCAAAACACTAATGAAAACAAAGCTCCAAAATCACCTGTAAGTTTATAGAGTACTACATATTGGCTTACAAAAACAGTACATTCACCTGAGATGAAACTCTTCTGAATAAATTGTTATCTTCATGTTGTCCATTTCTAGTCAACAGCAAATAAAAGGACTTTTAAAATTTTTTCTATTTTTTCACAGTGTACATTGACAAGTTCCAACAAAAACATTTTATACTTGACAGAGGATCTTTTGTTTCCTTTTCCAGCTATAGGAAAAATGTTACCTTTCATATTCTGCCTCACTTATGTCCCCCAACTCAGGATAGTTACATTAATGTTAGAGGGGGAAAAAAAAAGATGAGAAACTGCAGTTAACTTTGCAGTGATGTGGATATATTTTGTATCTTAGATCTATATTTTAATATATTTTAAGACCTTCTTAAACCAGAGTTTTCAAGATGAGCTTCAGTAATTTGATCAGCCACAAGGAGAACATGGCCAGGCCAGCAAAACAGGCATACAGTCATTTAAAAACATTTTTTAAATGACATTTAAAACATTTTAAAATCAAAATTGCCAAGAAAAACACCTGCCATAATGTGTTCAGCTTCTAAGTGGCTTTAAGAAATAGAGCAATATGGAGAATGAACAAGAGGGCCTGAGTATAGGTTACAGTGCCACAACTCAATTGTATTCAGCAGTGCATTCAGTTTGCTGGGTTGTATTCTGCATGCATGATTACATGACATGGTATGCTTGACTCTTAAGTTATTTCAGTTTTACATTGGTTTTATGCAAATTTCTAAGTCTTCGAAGTCTTAGTGCTTATCCTACAAAGAGAGTTTATATAAATTTCACAAGTCATGGACTGGACTTGCTGGCTTTAGGCATCTGAAGCAGTGAAGTTAAGGATCTTCTTCACCAGTAAACAGAACAAAAGTTTAGACTCACCTTCAGAGACTGATGAGGAAACATCTTAGCAGCCTCTTTCTGCTTCTGGAGATAACAAAGGCAGAAGAAGCCCAGTACCTTAGCTGGTGATGGGACTCCTCTGGCAGTCTGGGAATTGGATGTGTGCCATAAACCAGCTGCATAGGTTTACGTACAGTGAGGGGAAGTCAACAGGCACCCCTGGACATTCATACCAGTGGCCTGAACAGGGGAAATGGTCTACTGCCTGGCTTGGTGCCTACCTACAGGTCGCTGGTGTCTGCATGAACTGCAGGCCCCTCCTGCTAATCCTCTGCTACAACAGTGTCATAGTACAGTACATGTACATTGTTTCCTCAGTCTCTATTTAAAGAATTGTAATTCACTGGAAAATATATTCCTGAATACTACTGTAATAACCCTCTTGAGTCTCTTATATCACTGGCCTCAATCGAAAGGGCAGATCTTGAGCTACTGTAAATCACATTAACTCCATTGATTTCAGTAGAGCTCTATTGATTTACTGCTGCTTAGGATCTGGTCTGAAATATTTCTGTGGCATTGTGTACATTTAGAGTTAGAAGATTTACAGGTTTTACAATAAAGCTAAGAAGCCTCAGTATAACCATTCTCAATGGCCAATGTATTTCTTTGTCTTAGAGAGTATATAAACAATCAACTTTATCTAGAGGTGTAAAGTAGGAAAATTAGTATCTCGGATAGTGCATTGATACCAGCTGCTATGGAACATCTTAATGGTGTTAATCGGAAATTATTTCTTCATTTCTGTGGATTATACTGAAATATTAAGCATACAGGGTCATACCACAACTGTCTGGGTCCCAGAATTGGAAAGAAAAAGACACACTTTAGTGACATGCCTACTAATCAGCTGTATTGCATAAAGTTTTTTATCCTTCAGAGTAAATGCTTTTAATGACAATCAACAAAGTTACTTCTGAAAAAAAATAATAAAATGCTGGCTGCAGTGAGAGGAAGGAAACCTTAAGTGTTCATAACTGGTTCACTAACAATTTTGAAAGGTCATTTCAAGTGCCATAATGAATTCTGCTTAAAAGCTTGAGTATATCCTTCTCTCTTTCTTGGCAGATGGAAAGAATGACAGTCAATATCATAGGTACAGCAGTGCACCAGACTATTTTATCATTACTTTAAAAGAATTGGAGTGCAGATGAGAAGGTGTTAGTCACAGCTGCCTAAAACCAAAGGTACGTATCTTGTGAAAGTTACTTAATTTTAGATACATCAAATAGTGACAATTTCCATTGGCTTTGCTCAGATAAGATCTAGTTAACTGTTTTCTGTATGTAGGTAAGGTGGCAAGACAAGAAAAGCTTAACCAGTGTAAAAGCTTACCTGTAGAAGAGGTAGTACTGCCCTCCACCCTGTCCTTCCCCTCCTGATCCTGACCAAATAGTCTTCTTGCCTTTTCCCATTTGTATGGCTCCTTTGTGTTTCCAGAGTACCTAATACGCATGCCAGTTAAGCTCATTCAGCTGACAGAAAACTCAGTGGGTGGGAGAAGGAGAACAAACAGTTTTCTTTTGGCTTAGCTGAGGTGTCATAAGAATGGCAGAAGCAGTTAAAATGAGTGGGAGAAGATGACAAAGACAGGAAGAGAAAACGGCCCACCTTCTCTAGCAGAAAATAACTGCCAAATAAGCTCATTTTTTTATCTAAATGTAGCATCTTTATGCAGTATATCCTGAACATCCTAGACTGTACACTGAAAAAGCACTATTGTTTTGTATCTCTGAATGAGTATACACACATTTAAATACTTAAGAATGTCCCTGTTGACTTAAAATGTATTAGTAGTCTCAGACATGTATTTAAAATAATTACCACTAGAAAAAAAAACTATGTCAGAACTGGAATTTATGCTGTTCTATGCACTGTATTTCATAGGACCATGGGAAACATCTGTATGCATGCATATGATCCAGAGGGAAACTTATAGCTGCCTTCCAATACTCGAAAGGTGCCTAAGAAATCTGGAGAAGAGCTGTTCACTAGGGCATGTAGCAATAGGATGACAGGTAGATCAGTGGAAAAGGTTGCCCAGAGAGGTGGTGGAGGCCCCATCCCCGGAGACATTCAAGGTCAGGCTTGATGGGGCTCTGAACAACCTTACCTAGTAACATTGTCCCTGCTCACTGAAGGGGGTTTGGGCCAGACGATCTTTAAAGGTCCCTTCCAACACAATACATTCTATGATTCTATATTACCATGAGCAATTACTGTCCCTGTAAGCAGCTGTAATACAAATGTCCAAACAGCATGAATTCACTTTTTTCTAATGTTCATAGAAATCTGGAACTCAAATAGTTCATTTTAACTTCAGCATTGCTAGCTTGAAAGTGAACAAGTCCCATGTTTTATCACCTGAAATGATCTCTGCTGATCCCACTTACTCATTAGAATTCAATTCTCCTGAAATCTAACTACTTTAGATTGAACTACTGTACAAAGAATGTCATCAAAGTTAGCTTCCTGTTGCAGGGAGGACAAAGAAGAAAATGCAAAATTAATCTGAATGTAAGGAGGGAAAGTAGAAATTTGCTAGAAGGTCATAAACTAATCCTTGACAAAATATAAAAGAAAATTTCAATACATGTTCACGGAGAAGTATACCTCTGAAGAGCTGAACTCTCTAGATGGCTAGAAAAAGTCAGATAATCTTTACCTCAAGATAGAAAAAAAGTAACTGTAACTTCCAAGATACTCAGACTATTGCCTGTATTGTAATGTAATGTATTCTCATTTTGACTGTAATGTGGGTGAGAAATCAGAGACAGTAGTTTGTTCTTTTTTATTTATTAGAACAATAGATGTCTAGTTACTAATAAGCTGAATAAAAATGCTCTTATTAAGTGTGAATAGTAATGAGTACTTTTCTGGATGATGTTTATATAAAAAGGCTACAACGACTGATGTCTTAATTTAATGATCTTAACATCTGAATAAAGAACGTGTTACCTTGTATCCTGTGAATGGAGTTTTAGTAGCAACTGTGCCATCACAGTGTGCGATAAGCAACATGATGGCAATAAATGAGTTATAGCTGGTCACAAAAGTGCAAAACAGTAAATAAATAATGATTTAGAACAGAGCAGTTCTTGACTTTCTGTTTTATGAGATATTGTGCTGTTTCATATATAGTTTTCACTTATAAAATGGAACGAAAGAAAAAAAAACAGGAAAAAGGTCTGAATTGGTGTGCATTAGCAGGAACAACTCTGGTAAAAGTAAAAGATCTCATTGTCATGTGGGCTTTTGTATTTTTGTCTTTATATGCATATAAATATATATTTTTGTGTCTGTATGTATATACATATGTATATATATTAAAAATATATATTTTCTCTAAAAGTCTCCCAACTTCAAAAATTGAAATGTTTCTTTCTCAAAGTTGAGTAACACATATGAATGAAATACGTCAATTGTATTGAAAAGCAATTTGGAAATTCAGTTAATGATTCAGTTTTCTTCCAAAATATATTAGTAAAAAGTAGAACTCTGTTATGAACACTGGTAAAATGAAGAAAAGAAATGTGCTCGTCATGTGAGCAGGCTTTTCCTTTTTTTTTCCATCTAGCCTGCCACCTAAAAGCCTTCTTATGTCTTGTCACACAGTCTGGTATAAAGATGATAACATGCAGAAATTTGCAAGATAGCGCATTAAGCTTAACTGTATTGTTCTCATCTCCTGAATTACAGATTCTTCTGAGGCAATGTATGTGACATCAGTTTTGGTTTTCGGTGGATCTTTCATACTGTAAATTTTGACCAATATTTCTCTATTGAAAATGCCACCCATACAACTCCATGGATCCACAAAGTATGCAAGACCTGTCAGCAAATATGCAAGACAGAATCACAGAAAAATAGGAATTGAAAGTGACCTTGAAAGATCATCTAGTCCAACGCCCCTGCCAGAGCAGGATCACCTAAACTAGGTCACACAGGAATGCGTCCAGGTGGGTTTTGAATGTCTCCAGAGAAGGAGACGCCATGAACTCTCTGGGAAGCCTGTTCCAGTGCTCTGTCACCCTCACAGTGAAAAAGTTTTTCCTTATGTTCACATGGAACCTCCTATGCTCCAGCTTGCTCCCATTTTCCCTTGTCCAATCATTGGACATCACTGAGAAGAGCCTGGCTGCGTCCTCCTCACATTCGCCTTTTACAAATTTATAAACGTTAATGA
>NW_010164035.1:0-742 GCF_000695765.1 Mesitornis unicolor
GGGGTATGAGGGGACATGGGGACACCTTGGGGGGACACGGGGACATTGGGATATCAGGACCTTGGGTACAGGGGGACATGGGGACACGGGGACACGGTGGGGACGCTGTGGTGGCCCCGCAGGGTTCATGGCGCCCGAGCTGCTGCGGGACGAGGAGTACGACTGGTCCGTCGACTACTTCACGCTGGGGGTCACCCTCTACGAGATGCTGGAGGCCAAGGGGCCCTTCCGCCGGCGGGGGGAGAAGGTGACCAGTAACCCCAGTGGCTCCCAGTAACACCCAGTAACCTCAGAAACCCCTAAACCCCCCCCAGGAACACCATAAGTTACATCCCAGTAACTCCCAGTAAGACCCAGAAACCTCAGAACCCCCTAAAACCCCCTAGGAATCCCGTAAGTTACATCCCAGTAACTCCCAGTAGCTCCCAGTAACTCCCAGTAACCTCAGAAACCCCTAAAACTCCCCAAGAAGCCCCATAAGTTACATCCCAGTACCTCCCAGTAACTCCCAGTAACCTCAGAAACCTAGGAATCCCGTAAGTTACATCCCAGTAACTCCCAGTAGCTCCCAGTAACTCCCAGTAACCTCAGAAACCCCTAAAACTCCCCAAGAAGCCCCATAAGTTACATCCCAGTACCTCCCAGTAACTCCCAGTAACCTCAGAAACCCCTAAAACCCCCCAGGAACCCTGTAAGTTACATCCTAGTAGCTCCCAGTAACTCCCAGTAAGACCCAGTAACC
>NW_010164036.1:0-2081 GCF_000695765.1 Mesitornis unicolor
CAGTTGGCCTCAGCCCATTGATTCAGACTACATTCAGCCTGGTGGTGACCAGATGTCATGTAAAAGGAAATTATTATTAAAATAATACTATCAGAGTTTCTGAGAAGAAAATTATTGAACATGTTGTTGAGAAATATGAATGTACAGAAATAGAAGATATCTATTGCAGAAGCAATACAAATGTGCAGCATTGTCATACACAATGACTGCTATGGCTTGGTCGATAATAACAGAAAATTAATTTGTATAATTTTTGTAAGTTCACACATAGCCAAAATAAACTTTCTCAGTCAAAAAAAAACCCCAGTTGTATCATTGACATGTGAGCTACACTTTCAATGGAAAGAAGAATCAAAAAGCTGGCTAAGAACATATTATTTTTGTACCCACTTAGGCAGCAAATGATGGAAATACCAAAATGTTGCTGATAGTTTTTATTGCTACACATCCTTCCTCAATGTGATAACTTTAAGACAGGAAAGAACGATGTCAGAAGTGCCTGAAATATAAAAAAGAAATTTAAATTGAATAATTGTGATTTTGACAAGGTATCAGCTAGTGTTTGGGGGACATTTATCTGCAAATTAACACAAAATGAGAATCGAATTTTTCCTCCAGTATTAGTCATGTGATATAATCTGGAACCTGACAAAGTAAGCCAGAGAGAAGTCATAATTTGATCCTAGACATTGCAATCAAAGCTTCTTGCCTTTCAAAAGAATTTTAAAATAATGTGATATTTCAGCAGATACCTTGATTACATATAAATACTGTGCAGATGCTTGTTGCTGTAACCCTGCAGTTGAAAGTAGCTTCAGCTGCTCTTGCTGTCAAACCCAAGTTTGAGTTTTCACAAAAATTCTTTTCCTTTCAGCCTATGAGATTGAAAAATGTGTCGGGAATAAACATGCAGAAAGCCACAGTGAAGAACAGACTCCTTGGAAGCACGTGAGCTCTGTGGAGTTTAGTGTTCCAAAGCTGGGAACTTAGAGGAACGAAATTTGCTGATCTGGCCTAAACTCAGTGCCCATGTACCTATGCAATATGAAATACTTAAAATGAAATAGCATTTAATTATGGAAAATGGCTGTGCTCCTGGAAAACTCCTTCCTTATTCCACATAAGGAATGGATGTCTGCTCCTGAATGGGTAGCTATACCTTCTTTTTACTTCAAACTGTGTCATTACTTTAAGAATTTGTCTTTACTGCGTGATTTTTAGAGAAACCCTTAACTGCATAGAGATAATTAAGTGAAATAGGTGTTATTCACAGCTAACACTATGTATTTATATGCAATTATTGTATTTAAATATCTGTAATGATAACTTTGCCTGCTCCTTATGGAATAGGATACAGCTTGAGATGATTGAAATGAGAGTCCCTGTAGGAGTTCTAACACAGAGGCAACTGAAGGCCAGGGGAAGTTTTGCCTTCACTTTTCCCAGCTAGGACCAAATGTAAAATCATATTAGACCGCCAGAGAATATACAGAGTAAACCCCGTCCCTAATCAGTAGATCTTGGAGCTGCTGGATTTTCTAGGCATGATACCTTCACAAATAGGGACAAGAAGGAAAAGGGGGATGGGAGAAGTAAGAAAGAGTTAATAATCTCCAATCTTATCTGTCATCTCTCCCTTCGAAATTTCAAAGTTCAGTTATCAGCATTGTACTCATGCAGCCAGGAAAATAAACATCACCAGCATGAATTTAAAGTGCTTTCGGCATACCCCTCATGATCATTCTAGTAGATAAAGAAAAGCATAACAAACAAAACAAAGCCATTTAGAAAATGCTACATTTTGTCCATTTAAATAATAAGTTTCACAGAGTTGTGGCCTGACCTAAGCTAGATTTATCAAGTAATTAGCCACTGTGAACCTCTCTTTTGGTTTACTCAATTCCACACTTTCAGGATACTGGTCTGTGATACCTACTGACCTTTTTTCAAGGACATACTTGTCCCTGTCTTAGGAACCCTTCCTGCTAATAATGTTCAAGTATTTTTTCCATATCACTTCTGACATATAATTTTGCCATGTTTTTCACACTGAGGGCACTACCACATCATTTCTCTTTCCC
>NW_010164036.1:2112-6141 GCF_000695765.1 Mesitornis unicolor
CCCTGCTGTTCAGAGCATTGTCACTTTACAGCCTTGAGCCTTCTTTTCTGACGCAGCTGGAGGATGGCAGCTGAGTGCAAAAGCCTTTCTGCAGAGATTTCCATGAGTAATGTTGATTCTCCAGGCGGCTGTGGTGGTGTGCAGCAAGCTTCAGAGCTCCTTTTTATAGTTCCTCCTATCAGCATGCTTTGACTCCTGAGGCCACAGTCATACTGAGAGTAATCAAAATACTGGCACTTCCTAGACTACACGTGCGTTTGTATGTTGTCCTACCAGCTAGTAACCTTCATAGACATAAAGCTGTGAAGCTTTCAGGGAATAGAGGAAAATAATTTTTTAAAATATGTTTCTGTCCTTGCTACGCAGTCTGTTCTGAAGTTCAGAACCATTCAGTGCAGACTACAATTATGTAAGCATGATGCAATTTTCTGGGACAAAAATATGGAGCAAGTTCAGCATTTCATTACCCGTCCAGAGCCCCAATCCATACATAGGTGAAGGCTGACTAAACTTGGTAGGCAGCTGATTGTAAAAGGAACCAAAGGTGTCTGGATGTGGTGGTGGCATTCCTTAACCTCATTAGCTGGATGAGTTGTCTAGTCTCGGAGCACAGTGTGCCTAGCTTAGAATACAGACTTGCAGTGATTAGAATATATCTATCTATATATATATACATACATATGTTTACTTCTTACTGGATATTTCTATACTGCCAAATCTGCTTAATCTAAGCTGTTTTCCCCGAGTATGGAGTAGCAGAATTTTTTCAGGTCATGGGAAAGTAGCTCAAGCCAAACAGATGCAGAGCAGAGCTCCAACAAAGCAGAGTACGCTTGCGTGGCATGGTTTACTAAGTACAGACACAAAGATGAGTGGCTATATGACAAACCACACAAGTAGGGAAGCCACATATGCTGTGGGAATTTCATTGCTTGCTCGGGATACTACAACACACAGTCACCAGCAAGAATTATCTCTTTATCTCTTCTCCAATGCTGCTGTGTTTGCATTTTTTTAAACAGGGGCTGTTAAGCATTTTGTGAGTGGTTAGGGGTTTTTTAAAACTTACTGTCTGGATATAGACATGCTAGCTGGATATGGATATGCTAGCTTTGCTGGAAATGAATTTTTTTCTCACTGTTATTTCTGAAGGAACAGACTCATCTATGCTGTCTTAAAAATAGTAGGCACACTATATGCACACACACTTCATCCCTTTCTTGGTCCTATTGCACTTTGCGTCCCTCTTTTATTTGACCTCCCTGCAGTCAGCGAAAAGAATCTCGAGCAAGAAAGCTGACCCATTTATGATATAAAAAAATAATAAAAATATTTCTGCCTTTCTTCGACAGATAAAGAATCCTTACAGACCCCACAGGCAGCCGAGGATATACTTCCAGGCATAAATGTTATCAAAAGCTTTCTCCTGACGCTTCTTCCTTAGTTCTGGCCTAAAAATAACAACAGGTTTGGGGGTGGTATGTGAGGTGCTAAAGCATGTTTCAGCGCTGCTGATACGCCAAGCACAGATGGCGTCATGTCCATTTCACAGCTCTGGGAAGCGTAAAGCTGTCCCAGACTAACTCCTGTTAAAGCTGAAAATTTTGCTGGTATTGTTATTTAACAAGAAGCACTCTGCAAACACAGGTAGGGAAGCCTTCCTCAGGAAAATAGAGAGTATAAAAACAGCAGAGCTTTGAGTGCCTCAGCCTCTGAAACGCTTGTCTGCTGTCTTAATTGGCCTTTGCAGGGAACACATCTAAATGCCTACCCTTAAAGGGAAGTCACTATTTTAAGGACTTACTCTGGAAGCAGTGTGATGGGAATTTCTACGAAACACATTAATCAGAATGTAAAAACTGAAGGGATAAGGTTCAGGTGTAAAAGGAAAAAAATAAGTAACATAGAGTACATTTCCTTTGTGCCAGGTAAGTAAGAAGGCTGTGAGCTTCACTGGTCTGAACATCACTTAATTCTGCTGTCCTGCACACTACCACTGCCATCAACTCCTTCAGAAGTAAAGGATCAAAAATAAATAGCATCCTTTTCTGCTGATCACAACACCAAGCACATGCAGTTTTCAGATTCGAGGGTTTATGCACTAGTTTCTCTGAATGCCTTTAAAAGCAGCGTAATATAATCTGCCCAGAAGAGAGCAGCATTGATACCCTGTGAAGGACAACCAAGGTATTATCTATTGCCAGGCAGTAGGCTGGTTCATATTGTCAGCCACCATGTGAGGATGCAATTATTGTTACAAATTAGCACTGAAATTTAGGAATTGATACTGTTAATTGATTAACATTCTAAGTAGCTTCCTCATCAGAAGTTTCGTTAAGTTTCCTAATAGGCGTTTTTGTGTGAAACAGGCATAAATCTAAGTGAATCACAAAGTTATGCTTGTATTAGAGCAACAGAAACTGTCTATAACATTTAAGGCTTGCTGACAGTAGAAATGGACTGTGGTATACACAAGGCTGCCTTTGATGCACTGCAGATGTACCCTTAATTAATCACAGCAACAATCTGCTCTTTGCAGCGAGCGTTTGATGGATCCATTTTAAAAGGAACATGCACCAAAAAGCCTCACCTTGTCAGGGAAAGTATAACCCCATTACTAAATAAGCCTGTGGCTTCAGGATTTGGAGGAAAAGAGGGTATTCTGCCTAACCGAGGCTTCCTTCTTCTCTTCCGTGAGACAACATCACCGCCTCCTATTCACTGCTCCGCCAAGGATTTTCTGTGTGACTTTGACCAAGTCACTGGGGCAGAGCTGTTTGCAGAGCGTGCCTCTGCCTACGCTGCGCCAAGGCAACGCTGGCGGGATGTCAAAGCACAGCTTGGCAGAGGCACCGGCTGGCTCTCCCCGGGCTGGTTTGTATAAGCAGGTTCCAGTCCTGCCAGTACCCGAGCGCGATCGTGACCTCACAGTAATTTGAGCGGGACCACCCTCCTGCAGGAGAAGCCCTGCTGAAGCACAGGATTTCCCTCCCCCTCCCCCCCAAAAATACTATGTTTTGCTGAACAGTCACAAACTTTTACAACCCTGTGACGGCAATTAAACCAAGTACAGATCTCTGTGTTTTTCCCTCCTGCCCTTGGAGCTGAACTACTTCCATATTTCTGTGTGGGTGATAGCCTTTGATCCGGCAGAGAGGAGGTAGCTTTCTCGAGGAGTGTGCTGGGAGGGAGCAACTGTTGATCTCCCTTGTGAAACCCCATCTGTTGTCTTCAGCAACTCTTACTCGCTGGCTGAACAAGATAGTGTTTCTCCAGCCGTAGCCGTAATTTTCCAAGCACTTTGATGGGTGCAAACTCAGAACCCAATTCAAAAAGGACAAGCAGGGATATATATGTAAATTCGCTCTCTCCTTTCTGTTAATGTAGTGTGTTACAAATCAGGCTGCTGGCAGCCAGGTAGGACAGAGTCTGTGTGGGTTTTGGGGTTTGTTCAACACCTCCGAAGACAAAGAGCCATGTGCTATTGTTAGAAGCAGGTTCTGGAAATGGGGAAGCCTTTTTAGGTCTTATTTTGGGTATTATGACTCCACATTTTTGACAACCTGCCATTTATTATTTAAATCGTATTTAAATGATTTTTAGTTCATGGTGGAAACTAAGTCAGCAGAAGCTAAAGTTGGTAATATTGAAGTGTAACATAACATTGACTTCAATGAATTATTTGTGGAAATTAAATGGAAAAGTGTGAGGATTTGGGGGAAAAAAGCCCAAACCAACTGAATGAACTTAAATACCAATATGACCACCTCTTCTCGTTGGCTATGGGGATTATGCCTTTGGTTTGAAGGGCCATACCTGAAGCCACTCTCGCTCTAGTTTAGACAGACATCTCCCTCGCACTAAAATATTTGGCTTTTTTTCCCCCCAAGATGCCACAGAAAAGCGAAATACACAAACTTTAAGCGGTATCAGAACAGACCGACATCCCTTCACCGCCGAGGTGCCCGGTGTCCCCCCGAGGCCTTCTCCCCCCCGCCGGCGCGGAGCGGGGGCCGCGGCGGGGAGGGG
>NW_010164037.1:0-4852 GCF_000695765.1 Mesitornis unicolor
CCAACGCCGCTCGGGAGCGCAGCCGGGTGCAGACCCTGCGCCACGCGTTCCTCGAGCTGCAGAAGACTCTCCCCTCCGTGCCGCCCGACACCAAGCTCTCCAAGCTGGACGTGCTGCTGCTGGCCACCACCTACATCGCGCACCTCACCCGCAGCCTTCAGGATGAGGAAGAGTCACCAGGAGAGGGCTTGGGTACCCTCCGAGGCGATGGATACCTCCACCCTGTCAAGGTAGGACAGCTGAGGAGCAGCTACCACCTTCTCTCAGGGAAGAAGTAAATAGGTGTTAAAGATACTTAAATGAAACTAAAGATTTCGGCTTATTTATCTTGACAGAGTTAATAGATTAAAAGAATGCCTGGGCTAACCATTGCATCTATGTGCTAAGGTGCTAGGGGAATGTCCTGGAGCTTTGTCCCTCCAGCTTCAGGGACTTTGCACAAAAAATATCAGATCTAGCATAGGTCCAAACCTAGTGGGACTTGGTTCCTTGGAAGTGAAGGCGGAGGGGAGCAGCAGAGGAGAACCAGCACCTCCTCAGTCCCTGCGTGGAAACCTTGGTGATCCCCCACCAAACCCACCGCAGGAGATGCGTGTGGTTGAGGTGATGGCACTGTCCTGCAGTAGCCACCCCAGCCACAGCTGGGCCTGCTCTGGCTCTCCTGCAGAGGCAGCCAATGTATGGGAAGTGATGTTCATTACTGGCCACGTGTTAATTCCTTCCACGAAAGTGCTTTTCTGATGCATTCATTTTGCCTGGTTGGCATACGCTGTTGTTGCTCTTCCCTGCGTCAAAAAAAAATCACAGCGATGCAGAAGGGATGTGAAAAGGGAGCTGCTCCTGGAGAGGAGCTGGGGCTGGAAACCGTTCTCAAATGCGTTGCTCAGTGACTGACGGGACTCTGAAATACCACAGGGTATTTTCTTTGGCTCTGGTCTCAGGGAGTGTTAGAGCACTGAGGTGTTTTCTTTATTTTCCTCAGGAGTCTGATGAATTCAGAATGATTTAATTAAGATGAATATGTGAAGTAATCTCCAATTCCTCTAAAGTGACTAATTCACAGAGAGTTTCTTGTTCACAGTGTTGGTCACTGTAAAAAGTGTGATGTGAACGTAGGCCATTAAAATGATTAGCAGGCTCATTAAGAAAGCAAAACCTTTATATCAATGTGAAGATGGCTATAACTTAAGAAAAAATTACTGTGATGTATTTCAAATTGAGTTTGAAGTAGCTCCTGTTAGTTCCCTTGGTCAGAGTGAAAGGACACAGGTCTCTTACGGTACTTTTAATCAGCTGCCAACTATTACTGACAGAAAATACTCTTAAACAGTTATTGCAGCAGATAAATGATTCAGATGCACATTTCTTGGGCTACTGAAATACAGCAATACTGGATTCATTTAAGCAATTGTTTTTATTAATCTTACTTGTGTGCCTTTTACCTGCATTTAGTTTTGGGATTCTATCAGTCTAACCAATCTTTCTGATTTTCCTGGTAGTAAATTGATTTTTTTAGCTGGCACTAGAAATGTCACAGACAAATCATAGTACATGCTTCAAAAAACCCCAAAGTGCACGATATGAGACAACCAGAGCAGAGGAGAACTTTAACTGCTTTCATGTATCAAGTGCAACGAGTACAAATGGTGAGGGAAGTAAAATATCCAAGTAAAGTTGTATGTACATCGAACAAAAAATATGGTTAATGATTTTAAACTCAGATGTCTAATTGGTGAAAAGTTCGTAACATCACACTCGAAATAAAAGTACTGGATGAGGTCATATGTTCTTTCCAAGGGAGAATGTGCTGCTGCTTTTTGTCTTTAAAATGAACTCGGCACATGAAGGTGGAGCTGGACTCTTCCTGTCAGGAGGGCACCCAGCTGCAGGCACCCTTACTGCAGGGCTGTTTGCAGTAATGACCTTGCTTGAGTCAAGAAACTCGAGCTGTAAGAATAGATATTTATCACCACTGTAACTGATTGTTCCACTATCCAGTGGCTGGAAAGGCGAATTGTCTCATCTGAAGTTGTTGGAGCTGACAAAGCACAAGAAGTTGCCTGTGCTGAAGTCTGCCAAGGAGCAGTGATACTAAATTCCCTTTAACACGCAGCTCATAGCAGCCCCTGTGCTGCAGTTGGTGTTGAGGGGGCCGACCAGCACCCCGGCAGGTGTGCAGATGTGGCTGCAATCTCTGCAGGCATCGGTGTCCCCCCACAGTATCCCTGGCACCAAAAAGAGGAATGCTTTGGTTTATTTTCGAACAGTCTACTGTACAAATTATCTGTAGTAGATACACACAGTTTAGATGATATTGTGTAATACTATGACTTACCAGCACAGCCTACTCCTGTCTGCTGGGTCCCAGGGGGGTTAGGAGCTGTGCCTCACTGTTAATTACCAAATAAAGGACCCAGTCTGAGGTTCCCTTGCCTGGCTTCTAACGGCATTTTCCAACAAATGGCAAAACGGGAACTTTCTGGTGATAGCAGCAGTTTCCCATTTTCTCGTGTTGCGATTCCATCGATGTTTAAAGCTTTGCTGAGAGCTGCATTCAGACTGCAAAAGAGGCCGGGTATCTCAGCGCTGTGCTTGTCTCTTCTCTTGCAGAAGTGGCCGATGCGTTCCAGGTTGTACATTGGAGCTACAGGACAGTTTCTGACTCACTCAGCACAAGGAGACGGCGCAAACCAAGGAGAAACATCATCTGCTTCACAAATCTAATCTCCCTTCTCATTTAAAAAAAAAAGTTATTTATTACACCTTATGTATATTTAAGTTAAAAAAGAGTATCTACAGACAAACTATAATTCCTGAAATAGTTTGTAGAAGAGAAAGAATTGATTCTTAAATGTAATTAATACCTCACTGAGTTAATGTGGCGCATGATTGGTTTCCATCGTAGAGGACATTGGTGGGATCTGAACTGGGGGTTAGGAGAAGGCGATTGCAGTTGGCAACAACATGGGAGGCAGCCGCAAAGGCAGAGCTGCTGGCAGAAGGGGTAACCTCATCCCTGTCAGGACGAATGGGAAGGGGTACGCTGTGGGACAGGGGGAGGAGGAGCAATGCAGGACTGGCTGTGTACAGCGCAGCGCAGTGCGGTGCAGGCTGGGGTAAAGAGAGCTTTGTCGTGTGTAGTTGTTCCTGAAAACGTGGATGTGTGTTCACCTCACATAAAAACGCGCCGAAATCTGTCCTGTGCACACCCAGCGCTACGTACAAGATGCAGGCTGCTCTGTACGTTAAGCGTTGCTTGTGCTGATCCATACGGTTCTGTTGCATGTTACAGGGTTTAAAGTGTGTTTGTGTGTGCGTGTGCGTGTGTGTTACCGTGGTACCACTACTTGCCTGCTTGACATCAGGCTTCACTTCACTTGTCATTTAGTGGCTTCGTGCATTCAAGCTAATGAGCCCAAAGAGTTGGCTTCTTCACAGCACACTTTTCACTTGGGCATCTTCTGTATGTAGGCAAGAAAAGCTGAAACTGAATGCACAAATACCATCTAATGTATCTGTTCTGTAAAACACTGTACTTCTCATAGAATTTGTTATTGCTGAGGTAAACGTTTTATTAAATATTATTCAGTGGACTGAATGATATCAGTATATTATATCAGTTTCTCACTGTACCAGACTGATAGTTTGTAATATTCTGCATTTATAGTAACTTCTGAAGACTTCTTCACAGTTTACATTTTAAAATTACATTTGGCAGAAAATACTAGCAAGAACACTCTTTATGTAAAAAAACCCTTTTATTGCTTTCCCTCGAGTCAAATTTGTGATGCCTTTCAGAGGTGCTGAGTGTGTCACTGCAGATAGAGTGTGCAGTATCATGGAAAACCAGGTCTCTGGCACAAGAAAGTAGATAAAAATTAGCAGAGCCATTAGAAAGAGCTGGACAAGCCACCTAGGACATGTGAGAGTTGTAAAGCAAGGTAAAATCTGGAACTCCACCCCTGCAGCATTCTGAGCGCTTAAAACGATTATTCTTTTAAATGGTAAAAAGACTTTAAATATATAAATTCAATATGTATATTTAAACTATTTTAGCCATACATTATTTACAATTTTAAGTAGTTTATTATGATAATTACATAGCCAGAGCACCATTCAACCAAACTACTGTATTTTGTGCAAAAATATGTACAGCAGGGCAGTTTTGCATGGATAAGTACCTACTCTTATGGAAATCAGATCCTCTGACCCTGTTTGCTTCAAATGTGACATCTGGATCAAACATTGTGTTTCCGAGGAAGTTTGTACCCTTGTATATGATAGGAAAACACCTATGAAATGTAACAGCATGGCAGTTGGCACTGGGAATACACATGCGTTTAGGAACAGAACCGCACCGTGTTCACACCCCACTGTCGAGATGAACCGTTTTCCATGGAGTAACTCCAGAGACCTCAGCAAACCGCAGTTGCTGCCATCACAGGGACGGGACCGGTGACCTTCACGGCCAAAGAGCCCACCCGCGCCAGCCCCGCTGCCCACGGGTGTCCCAGGTGCGAGGGAAGCCCTCACGCAGGTGTCTTCCCCCCCACACACGGCCGTTAGCGGCAGCTCCCCGCCACTCGCCCCTTTTCCCCTCAGAGACCGCCACGACAAAGATGTCGCTGTGCTCGTGCGAACCCACGAGTTCCCCCCACCAAAAGGGGCGACTTTGCCACGGCGCTGGCTTCAGCCAGACTGACGGTTCCCTCCGCGCGGAAGCGTTTAACGGTTGGAACCGCCGGGTTTGACGAGCAACGCCCACTAGATATGACTCACGCCAAAAATAAAGCGAATGCAGCATGACGAGCGCCCTACCCCCAGGATGCCGCCGGGCACTGGCACTAGCAGC
>NW_010164037.1:5350-8397 GCF_000695765.1 Mesitornis unicolor
CCGGCCGTGCGGGCCCTCCGGCAGCGGGCACATGGTGGGCTGGTTCCTGGGGGCCTCAGAGGCGGCGGAACCACCCGAGCTCTGACTTATGGCCGCTGGAGCAGCAGCTCAGTCCAAGCACATGGCCGTCTAAAGGACAGTAATTTATATTTTTTTATTTTCAGATTAGTTGGAAACATCCTCTGTTGCTTAATGTGAGGAATCAATTTCTGGCAGTTCAAAACAGTGAATGTAATCTGAGAAATTAAGGGGACGGATTGCTGGCACTGTTTCCTAAGCAGTGTAAGCCATCACTCGAAGGATGAGTGCCTGTGATGCTGTTGTGACTGTATTTTGTTTTCAGTGTACTAACAACTGGCTTAGTGTGGGTGCTGCAGCTGTTTAGTTCAAGCCAACATTTGTGAGCTGTGCAAGCTTTTCAGGCACTTGTGTGTGTCTTGTGAGGCTGGGATGGACCTAATTAGTGTGGTAGCTTGCCCCACTGGCAAGGCATGGTGGTTACTTTGACTTATCCCTGGATTCATCCAGTCTTCAAAGGAATGACAGATTTGACATCCAGAGAGACTTGGTTTTGCTGATAAGTCATTTCCATCAGCAAATGCATGTCCTGTGTTTCAAGACAAATTACCTTTTTTTTCCCTTAGAGGAATTTGGCAAGTGCTGCGTGGTGACCCTGACTGTGCCCTTTTTGGGTTGCAGGCACATATCCAAAGTGGTGGGCTCTGGCAGGGACAGGACCCCTGGGGTCTCAGCAGTCTCTGCAGTAATGCTTTCCTGCCAAGACCGCAGTGCAAGTGCTGACCTTAGTTCACCGACCAGGAAAACGTGTCAGCGGGTTCCCCAGAGCATGGCATGTGGATGAGGGTTAAAGGCTGTACCTGCTGGGGTACTCATCTCCTCAGGGATGGCTGTTCATCAGGAGCGGTTTAATAGCCTTGCAGTTGGTCATTATTCATACTGCAGCTTGCGTTAGGTGAAATGGTCATGCCTCTGGCATTGATCTCAGCAGCTGCTGCTACCTGTCCTTTTCTCCTCAGGTAACAACAAAGCCAGCAATGAGGCTGCCCAGCAGCAGGTTGGCATTTCTTTGGCTTTACTTTCCCCAAGGAAATAATGGTGTTTTCTGCTACTGGCTCAGCAGTGGAGTTCTCCAAATCTGACATTTTTTATCTCTTGTCATTGTTCTAGGCAGCACGTGAAGTTAAGAGATGAGTTTGTTACTTGCTTTGGGAATCTTCACTCTCGACTCTGCCATGCTGTTACCTTGCAAGCAGAAGGATGTCACGTGAATTCTGGAGCCACACAGGTAATTATTTCTTACTGTACTTAAAAACATTGAGGAAAGGCTACTGAAACCTCGATCTAGATTTCTGAAGCTGTTTTATGGCTTGTAAAATTTCTTGCAGATGGAACAGAAAGGAATGTTGATTGTTTGTATGTAGGGTTAAGATGTTGAAATTCTAACAAAAGGTGTAAAACCTCCAGTTACAAAAAACCTCCAAGCAGCTATAAAACCTCCAAAACTTGTTCCCCAGAACAAAGTGGAAGCAATCCAAAAATCCTGAAGGAATCAGAGGGGACAGGTTTAGAATAGTATTGGAGCACCTAGTTTTTAAGTGGGGAGAGAAACAAGACATCTGCTCTGAAGAATTAACAGATGCTAGTTGGGAGTGAGAGACTAAAGAACAATGTGTTCAAATCTCCATCACTGCTGGCACATAACCATACCAGTCTGTTGGAGTGCATCTCAAAGGGAGAAACAGCCATGGCACTGAACTTTACCTTTATATAAGGAGAGCTTTTTCTCTCATGTTCCTGGCTATTCTAAATCCATTCTGTGCTTAACAGTTCAAGTCAAGGTTCTGCTTCAGTTTACAGAAGCGCATCTCTTGAGGCAAACTTAACACATCCCCTTCTGTTCGATACCTGGAAAAATTTACACCTGTCTTACCACAGGTGGGAAACTGCTTGCTGGCATAATGATGATGACTCTTTGCCGTTTACCCAACTGAACTTTGTGATGAGCAATGTTGTATCTGATGTGCCAGCTAATCAGCAGGATTCTTCCAGTTTGATTTGCTACCATCGGTTCTGATTTTATTGATGCTTTTATAGGTTCTATGACATCAGTTGTCCTTCTCCACCATCTTTGAGCCATGTGTGTGCACATACAGCCATGGGTAGACTCCATCCACTTCTAGATCTATGGGTGTTTGAGAAGGTAAGTTGCTTTTTTGCTGTGATGCTATAGCACAGAGGCTCCAGTAAGCTGCAGTTGTAGCTGGTGAAGGCCTGCATGGGCTGTGTTTGCTGCTGTCTGGAGCTGTGCTGGCTTCTGTCAGCTGGTGGTGTGGCCTGCTAGCCAAGGACACACTTGGGCCGCTACCTGACTCTGCTGGCCTTTAGGTGTGGTGTGTGTATTGGGTTTTCTGTGAGGGGTTTTTGGTTGTGTCTTTGGTAATGAGGGAAGGGTTATGTTGATGGCCCTTTAAGAAGCTACCTGAAAAGCTCCCCCTTTTCCTTTGTCAGACCCAACTCTGACCAGGGCCAAGCCAATCAGTGCCCCTGCGAATTCATGTATTTAAGGGGGGTGCAGGGCATGCCTCTCTCTGGCACCGGCCCTGACCAGCGTGGCCCCAGGTGCAGGTGGCATGGCCCTGGCTGTGCATGGCCAGGCTTGGCCGGCCCCTACTGCAACTTGAGCTTAAGCCCTGCTGCAGCTCCATCCCGGAAAAAAAAAGAGAGAGTCAGGAACTTCAGAACCATCAGAAGAGACCTGCAGTGGGGCCTGAGGAGAACAACTTTGAAGAACACCAAGGTCGGTTGAAGGAAAGAGAGGAAGGAGGTGGAGGATGCAGAGCCCAGGTTCCTCTCTTGCAACCTGTGGCGAGAGCCAGGTTGACTGGCCTGCAGCCCGTAGAGTTCGGTGGTGGGGCAGGGCCACATGAGCAGTGGCTGCCCCTGCTTGACAATGTGTGCTGGAGCAGTTTGTGTGTGAGAGAACTGTGACCGTGAACAGACCCAGATTGGAACTTTGTGGACTTGGG
>NW_010164038.1:0-737 GCF_000695765.1 Mesitornis unicolor
CAGGGGTGCCCGGGCACCTGTCACTTTCCCCAATAAATTCCCCGTCTGAAGCTTGCGTCAGTGCTGGTTGAAGCACCTGGGGGCCAGGGTCCAGATTGGGATCTTCCACCTACTCAGGGGGCTGCTGAGATGAGAGAATTTTCTATTTTGCTCTTAATTTTTATCATCATCATGTCCACCAGTCCCCCCAGACAGACACAGACAGACCCATTTGTATTTAATTCATATTTATGAAAACACTTTCCAGACTCCAGTTCGTAACACGGTGCACCGCTGCTGTTCCTGGGGCACCAGCTCCATCACCAAGCAGCCGGGGGAAGCTGCCTTCTGCTTTGCAGCTGACTTGTCCTCGGCTGTGCAGAGCAAGATGAGGCGGCAGTGACCGGGGCTGCGCTGGGGTTGGGGCGTGGGCCCCACACAGGGAGCAGAGCTGGAGCAGCCCCAGCGCGGTGGCAGGGGTGGTTCTGCATGGGGTCAGCTCAGGGAAACCATGGAGGACGGCGGCGCTTCACACACGTCCTGCTGGGACGGGACTGGGAATTTTGGGGAGGGGGCCAGGGGGCACAAGGAGATGGGGGCCAAGTGTGGGAAAGGCCTCCCCCCTCTGGCAGAGGCAGTGGGTACCCTGCTGGGGTGGGGGACTGGGACTCCCACGGTGGGGGAGATGGAGGTCAGCAGGGGTGGGATGCAGCTGGGCTGGCCCGAGGCGCTGGTTGTCCCCAGGGCTGGTGGTGTCC
>NW_010164039.1:0-299 GCF_000695765.1 Mesitornis unicolor
AGCAGCTCCACGGGGCAAACCCTGGTTCCCGCGGGGCTGCCCTTCCCAAAGCTGAAGGAACCTTTCCCTTGCAGACACCTCCTGCTCTTCCCACAGCTCCCGAGCGGCCGGGGCAGCAGCAGGACCCAACAGCGCTGCCCTGCGCCATGCACCAGCCCGGAGCTCCTGCCACAACCCCAGGTCTCAGCTCGCCCCACGGTCACCTCCTGCAAACGCCAAGCTCCCTCCTCTGCCCTGGGGACACCGCAGAGCAGAGCTGCCGTGGTCACCTCCTGCAAACGCCACGTCCTGGGGTCACC
>NW_010164039.1:378-712 GCF_000695765.1 Mesitornis unicolor
GAGAAGGGAGGCACTTGGGGACTGATGGAAATGGAGGAGTAAGGTATGAGCAGGCACGGGTGTGCAGCCCAGGCTTGGGTTCGGTCTGGGAGTGTTTCCAAGTAGTAGCTTAAAGCAAAAAAAGAAAAAAACCCCAACATAAAAAAAACCACTGCTTTTTATCCAAGCAGCCCCAAATAGCTTTGGCCTGGACCCGGAGTCGAGGAGCTCTGCAAAGGGATCACCCAGTGTAAAGGGAGTCCCTGTCCTCAGCGGGCAGGGGATGGGCAGGCAGGGCTGGCACTGGGACGCGCAGGAGGCAGCCACTGCCGGGCCACCCTGGGGACACCGCGGC
>NW_010164040.1:0-999 GCF_000695765.1 Mesitornis unicolor
TTAGTTCTATTTAGCTCAAACCAGGACATGATTCTATGAATCTCCCAACGTATTGCTTCCCAATGAAGTCAGACCTCAAATTGGCTGATGAATGTCACAGGGTGCCTTCAGGTGATACTCTTCCTCCCTTATTTGTGGCTAATCACAGTTTGGCAGCAAGGTTGTTAGTTTTATTTTTTTCCTTTTTTCATAATTTGTCTTTTTTTTTTGAAAGTAGTTCATAATCATTTAGATTTGTTCTAATTGCTTGGTACACATATTTAGTAATAAAAAGTTATCAAGCTGGCTGACAAGTAGGTTAAGAAGATGGAGATCCTAGCAGATCCTGCTGCATTGTTGTCTCAAGAGGAAAATGTACTTAGCCATAAACTGACTACAGTTAGACTTACACTTGGGAAGAGAAGGATCAATGGCTCCAGACAGTACTAAGCAATTTCTGGTCTCCTGTATGCCTGTATCATCCAACAAACTCCAGACAGTTAAAATTCAAAAACCAACAAATAATTTGGTACTGGATAAACCTTGTATCAGCCCCTGATTCTGCAACTGTAAAGAGCTGTCAATCACACACATATCACAAGATAATAGAAGGGCCAGAGGCGATATATTTGGCAGTAGCAGGATAGACATTCTGCCATAGGGCTTCTATAACCACATGTGAGCTGTTCTGGACATTTAAAGATCTGACATCACAGAGGTAAGAAGGCTAATTTATGTCATATAACTTCAAATGTCTATAAAGTGTAATTTTAAGCCGCTCTTAAGACTGGTATCTGAGATGAAAAGGATGCATAGTCTTCTACAGTGCCTATTCCTCTCCATTGACCGTAAAGGTAGTCTATGCAGTGAGAGTTAGGCAAGATGAACCCCATCTTGGTTCTCATGTGCAGGATAATGAAGCCAAACTCCCAGTTACTGTGCTTTAACTTCTCCTAGCTGCTCAACCACTGTAATTGATTTGCTTTTACAGCAGGTGTCCTGGTTTGAGCTAAATAGAAC
>NW_010164041.1:0-7158 GCF_000695765.1 Mesitornis unicolor
GCCCCCTCCCGGCGGGGTCTCCCAGCGCTGACGCTGCGGAAGGACGGGACTTGTCCCTCCGAGGAAGTTGGCAGAAATGAGGGCTCCTCGCGTTTTACACAACTCCACGCGGGTTTTAGAGCCCCGCACTCCTGCTGTCCGTGACCGAGCTACACGGGGGCAGGCAAGGGTCCGGTCCGTGGCAGAGCAGAGGGCAGCAGTCCCTGCTGCCCCTTCTCCCCTGGGCACAAACAGCACATCTATTGGTTACTGGCAGTGATTTTAATTAGCAGATTTATTGCAAAAGGAAAGGCTCCTGTGCTGCTACTATTTTGCTGGCCACACTGCAGAATGATTTACTGTAATGGCAAACTTTCATTTGTCAGAGACAAGCTGTCTGTCACAAAATGCAGTAAAAATAGAGGCACTGGAGACAAAGTGAGTCTGAAGAAATGGAAATTAAAATGTTTTGGCAGTGAAACCAGATTTATTAATGAACTGAGGGGGTAGTTTGTTCTAGCTGAAATCACAGTCATTTTTCATAAATAAATATTGGTGCTGTGCGTGAAGTCGGGATGAGTAAAGATGAGAGACACGGTGCCAAGCACAGTGCCACACGGTCCCCTGTGGCTCTGAGTGCCACTTTGCTTCCTGCTGGGCCTTCAGACCCGCACCGGCCAGGACACCTCAGCTTCAGTGGATGTGTGGAGCCGTCAGCCTGCACTCCTCTGCATGGTCGTTGGCCACACGGGTCCCGTGTCTTGGGGTTCACCCATGGCACAGGGGCTGAGTGCAAATAGGGCTGAGGGTGTGTCCTTGGCACGTTCAGCGGGGCAAACCGGGACTCAGGTCCCCCCACCGTATCATCACGTACCAGAGGGGAAGAGGCTGTGCTGCAATCACGGCAGCATAGCTCACGTCCTCACCTGGGCTGACCCCTGCACTGTATGGGCCAGGAAACTGTCATCAGGCAGTTCCTCCTTCTATAGCTTTGCGATGTGCGCTGCTGCAGCATCTCCGTGCCTCCCAGCCTTGCCTTAAGCACTGTGATGAGTGACTGTCACATGCTTGTTTCCTTCCACCCTCCCAAGGGAAAGGAGCTTGAGCAGCACTCTGTCGTGTTTTGTAAGCCCTGTAGGGTTTTCTGGCCTTCTTACATATGTGCGTATCACTCAGCTGTGATGTGGAGGAGAGGAAAGAAAGGTCCATTGTGCTTGCAACTGCAGGTAAAGCAGTGCTGGGTGTCCATAGATGTCTCCTGGAGCAAGCTGTTCCCCTCGCCAATACCCGTTCTTCTGAAAGCTTTTCACCATATTTCTCGATAGGAATTAGTTTTTTACTTCCAGCCAGCAGATTATGGTGACCCTGCTTCAGAGGAAGCAGAAAACTTTCTGCAGTGAATACTGAATACCCATTCACCTTTACCTGAGGCAGGGATGCACATGAGGGGACCAGGAATGCAGCTGAGGGTACCTTTTGCTCAGAGCCACTCGGGCACTGTCCCTGCCGAGCCTTGTGTCCCATTTGGTGCAATGCACCTTTTGGCAGGCAACGCTTGCAAAATGTGTCAGGCAACCTACAGTGACGGTGTCATTTTTCAGAGTAGGATGCAGAGGGAGACGTGCTGTGACTATCACCACGTATGGTGAGGCGACAGATGGTTCCCACACATTTGCTCCTGAACATGCTTCTCCAGTGGCGAGACCCTCCCTTGCCAATCCACGGTCTCAGGGATTTTAATTGTTATTATGAATTAACTTCATTGTGTTATATTTATGTTATTTCCTGTACAAAGCATCTAGAAGACATCCTCAGGACTGAACTAGGGAAGCGTACTGGGAGAAACCAACCTTTACCGCAGGACCCACAGCCTGAAACCAGGAGCCTGTGAGATCTCACTCTTGTGCCAGCGCGGGTTCTGGACCTGATGTCAGCTGCAGTGAAGCAGGTGAATGTCACGAGTGAGGGATTTCCTGTTGCATGGCCATGACCCCCACAAGATGCACGCATGCAACAAAGAAGGGGTGGGCGAGTGCCACCCCTGAGGCCATGGCCATCACATTACATGGTCACACTTTCTCTGGATCTTGATGGTGCTTGCGTTGTTAACTTCATACCTATCTTTTCTATGCCATTTCTCTCTGTCTGCAACATCTTATTTCCACTGATAAGCCTCTAAACTGGGACAGAAAAAAGGGACACTTTAATTTCTCATAAAATCAGGTCTTAAGTTTTGGTTTTGGACTTGTCAAATATGTGGCGGGCAAAACTGCTGAGGATTGCTAACCATTAACACTCAGCAGTTAAATCATTCAGTCCCGAATGGTGTGTTATTTGATGGTTTCCCCTAGAAGATGAAGAGGTGGAGAAGCAGCCGAGTTTGAACACAGGCAGTGAAAATACACAAATCAACACCAATTAGAAAGGTTAAAAGAAAGAGGAAAAAAAAATCCCAGCCAAATCCCCTTTCATGTGTCCAGCCTGTTTACATTCTGTGCTAGAATAACGCTGATCTGACTCACTGCTGGCATTAATGAAGTTTGCACCTCTGGGTGAGCAATTTAATTTATCTCAGCAAGCCAAAGCTCATTATAACAGTCCATAAATGCTATCAGATGAAAGCAGCATCCTTCAGCAGTCTTGGGGATTAAAGCAAGGAGGCATTCAACTGACAAGGCTTCTGATGGAACGACTGCAGTCGGAGCATGTGTGTTACCGGCCGAGGAGGCACAATACCTCAATTACTGCTGCAGATTGCTCTGTATCGGGATGCGACCTGGAGCCCCTGCAACACTCCCCTGGAGGTGAGCAGCTCCTTCAAAACTTCAGTTGCTTTTCCACTGAATTTCAAACATGAATTGCATATCCTGAACGCAAATTGGGGAAAAACAGTTTTCTTTTTAAGCAGGCCCAGTGCAGAGAGGCAGCATCCTACAGCTGCCTGTGCCTGGGCTGGGGTGGACCCCTCCCTCGCACTGGTTCCTGCTGTGGTCCGAGGGATGGGGGTCCTCACGGGGCTGCTCAGCCGGGCTGGGTGCAGGTGGGGGGTCTTGGGCTGTGTTTCAGCACCACACTTGTCCCTGCAAAACAGCTTTTGTGACTGGGGTGAGCCAGGGCAAGACAGCAGCTGGCACTGCTGGTGCGCAGCCCCGCGGGGACTCGCTGGGAACCACAGCCCTTGAGCAGATCTCAGTGGTGCGGAGAAAACCGTGCCACCGCAGTGCACGCACCGTGCTGCCCGTTCCTGCGTGTCGTGTGGTTACCCAGGCCCTTGAAAGCCACGGTGAGCACACTGAGGGGACGTCTGTGAGTTTTCAGCGAGATAAGACACGCTGACAAAATAATAGTCTTCTAATGGGTGCACAGCATGTGCATGTGCTAAGCCTGTAATTTTGGGACTATAATTGACAGTAAATTATTGATGCTGTGGTGGAAGGTTGACGTTAAGGAGTAGGACTCTCATTTCACAGGATTTCTCCAAGGAGCACGGTTGAGATGGTGCCTGCAGAGGAGGCGGCGGCGAGATGCTGCTCTGTGCATACCTGGAAACCTCGCACCGGCCGTGCTGTGCTCGTGCTGTGCCCCCTTGGCCACTGCCGCCTGGGTGTGCGCAGGAGGGGACACTGGGGCAGCCTCAGCCCAGCCCAGGGTGTTCCTTGTGGGAGCGGTGCTCTGTGTGGGAGGGTTTATTCAGTTTGCTGTCACCATGAGGAGCGAACCTGCATTCATTGAGCATCAGTTACCACTCCACAATCGCCTCCATTGTCTCTGTGATCAAAACAGCAGCGCAGGGAACTGCGGCTATGAGTGGCAGGTACGTCTGAGGGGTTGTGTCAGATCTCTTCCACACGCTGCTCTACCTGTCAAATCTAAATGTAATTTACTGTGATACAGGCATGGTGTCATCCAGGAGGCACAGCATTGCTGGTGCATGCTATGCAGCTGGGAGATCTCATTCATGTCTGCCTCTGTGTGCATCCCAATGCTCTGCAGACACATCTGAGGAAAAGGCAGAGCAGAGGCAGGAGGAACCTTTCTCCTGAGTTCCCGACAAACCACGCAGGTGGATTGAGGTCAACACTTGTATAGCTAGGATGCAAAAATTCATTCTTTTTCATTCATTCATGGCTAGACTTCGCAAACAAAGATAAGGGAAAGACACTACCCACGCTTGCTGCAAGCGCGCTGATGGCTAAAAAGGCTGATGCAGGATAGGCAGGTCCGGTTGCAAAGGACACAGCAGAAAGTCTCCTTAAGCAGTATTGGCAAAGCATGGTTCTTTCTGCGCTGTCTTTTCTCCTCAAGACTGATTCTACTTGCATTCTCAAAGGAGACAGCAGCATCATGAATGGTGTGTCTCCATGTCTCCCAATTGGAGGGCAGAGTGGATCACTGATGGTAGTCACCATGGCCAAAACTGAGGTATTGTTTCAGGGAGTCCTTGTATCTCCTCTTTGGGGCTCCTCTATTGCAGCAGCTGGTGGTGAGTTCACCATAGAGCACAATCTTAGGGAGGTGCTGATCCTCCATCCTGGAGACATGCCCTGCCCAGTGCAACTGCATCCTCAGCAGCATGGCCTCAACAGTGGTGACCCCTGTCTGTTCAAGGACAGTGACATCAGTCACGTAGTCAGTCCAGTGGATGTTTAGGATTGTACAGAGGCAGCGCTGATGGATGCAAAAATATATGCCCCCAAAAACATCACTGTGGGCCCTGGCACCCCATGGAGTCTGACCGCAGCCCCACAGACCCTTCCAGAGCCAACCCCTGCCCTGGTCTGCAGCTGCAGGGGCTGGGCCAGGTGGCAGTGGCTGGGGGGACTGGAGCGGGTGGGGGCTGGAGCGGATGTTCCTCCTGGGATCCATCCTGAGTGGCCCTGGGTCCAAGGCCGAGCTCCCACGGCTGCTGACTGCTGCCCAGCAGGTGCTCCCAGGCCTCTTATCTCCTGCCTGCTCGTTGCGCCGTGTCCTTGAGTGCTGAGGAGGGACTGAGAGGGCCTGTGTGCAGATAAAGGCAGCTGGAACAAAGGGCGGGTGGATACGTCCTCCTGTTCCCTGCCAGAGGCACAGGGGCAGTGCAGGAGGCTGTGAAAGCTGCAGGAGCTGAGGATGAGGCACAGGGCTATGGGAAAGCTGAGCGTCTGGGAGAAACAATGGGAATGGTTCCCTCGGTGGCCTGTGCCAACCTCTGGCTGTAAATCACATCAGCGCCACCCAGAAGGTCCAGCACCTTGGCTGTGTGCTCCTGTGCAGCAAAAGCCTGCATCTGGGGAGCTTGCTGAAAAATGGGTTGTGTGAGTGAGTATAATTTCCCCTGGGAGAGCTTGTTATTTTCTCTGGCCAGTGCTTCCCTGGTTGCCCCACGCCAGCGAGCAGCAGCTGGCCGCTGCGCTGTGCTAGGACTGCAGAACTGCACACTCAGAGCGTGCCGGCTGCAAACACCCGGCCTGAGCACCACACCGGCACCTCCACATCAGCTCCCCGAAAACAGCAGCTCTTCACCCGCACCAACGCTCCTGCAGAGCAGCCATGAGCCAGAACCAGCCCTCTTAAATCTGCAGCTTAAATACAGAGGAAAAACTACCACCGCAGAACACAAACTGAACCGGGTAAAGTAAGATTTATAGGGAAAATGTTACTGAATTGAGCTGGAAAGGAAAGATCAGCTCAGAAGCACAAAAGAGACAAAGGCAGCAAAACCAGCCTGCCCAATCAGACAGACCTGCAATGACACCTCTGTCTGATCCGCTTTAGAGCTGTGTGCCGCTGGAGCCACCCTGCAAAGGAGGGGTCCAACCCCCAAACCCACTGCCCTCACCTCCCGCTCTCTGAGCCTCTGGGGGTCATCTCCTCATCTCAGGTACCTGCAGGGGCTTTCTCCAAGCCAGGACATTTCATCCACCACAGGAGCCCTGACAGCAGTGAAAATAAATTACTGAAAGGGCAAATGCTAGGAAAGCTCCTAGGAAGAGCAGTAGGAGACAGAGGATTGTGGTTTGACTGCTTCTTCCTAATTTTGGGTGTGGGAGATGCTTGAACATCAGGAAGGCACGTCTGTACTTCTCAGAGCTGAGCAACAGCAAAAAAAGTGTAAGGCAAGTGTCCAAGCTGGACTGTGGTCTTGTAACACAACTGGACAGGAGTGTTCTCCCTGTCTCCATATAAATATGCCAGCTGCAGCCGATGTGCAGCCTGCTCCTGGCCTCTGCCCTCCCGGCTGCTTTCCTGCCTTTGTGCTCCACTTCCCGCGGCCCCAGCCCAGTCTGGGGCGCAGCCCTGCAGGACAAGGCCACATTCAGCCCTGCTGGTCGCACGCAGGGCAGAGCACTCCTGTCATGAGCAGCTCAGCTGTGGCAAACAAAGCCCTTGGAAGCGCTGAGGTTTGCTCACCTGCAGCCGGGCTGAGCCTTACAGCAAGCGCTGTCAACAGTGCTGGGAGTGCCCTGCCCAAAACCGGGGTGTGCCTGGGTTTTGCTTGTTATGGGGATGCTGGAGCACTGGAGTGACACAGAAACTGCCTCAGTACGTTTTGATTATCCTTCAGGTGGGCTTTTCTTTCTTTTTGGGGGTGATGTACTTTTTCAGGGGATCTTTGACTTGTGTGCCTAAGCCGTCACCCTGAGTCGCTGCAAGTTGATAGGGATGAGGATGAGTACACCAAGCAGCGGATAAACGAGGCATGGACCTGACTGTGCCCTTCACACACAAAACTGCACTGAATCAGCAGTCTTGATGCAAGTGCAATCACGGGAGCTGGATGCAGGCCTGAGTAGTGAATTCATGGAGAGGGCTGCTGTCTGCTGGCAGCCGCTTCGCGAGCAGGGAGAGGCTGGATCCATCGATCTGTCTACGCCTTATTTATTTGTCTTCAGTTACGGGACCAGAACACCACTCCTCCCTCTTGTCCGTGAGCCAGACCGTGCCTCATCTCCGCTATGTGCGGCCATTTCAGGGCTACGAGGAGAGATGTTTATTAAAACTCCCTGTGAGTGACATCAGTTGCAATAAACTGTAGAAGTAACTCAGCGAGATGGCACTCCGGCAAAACGGCCATTTCGGAGATGTCTGCAGAAGAGACGCGAGCCGGTTGTTTGCTTGAAAGGAATCGTTTAGCTGAAAAACAAAAAAGAAAAGAAGTGTTGTGGGGGACGGGACACCCAGGGACCGCGGGGCCGCACC
>NW_010164042.1:0-46938 GCF_000695765.1 Mesitornis unicolor
GGGGAGGATAGCATCTGCAAGGGGAAAAAGAAAGTAGGAAAAGCAGGATTTAAAAAAAAAAATCCAAACAAAAAAAAGCCCAAAACCATTCCTACATTTGAAACAGTTCTGAGAGGGAATTGCCAGACACTTTCTGTCAGAAATACTGGTGCTATTACTAAATTTCTTCATGTGTTACACAAAGTATGTGATTTCCATCATCCCTCAGCCTAATTCTCTTTCCAAAACGCTGACAGGCAAGAAGGGGCCTGTGCACCGGCTGGGGAAACCCTCTTTTCCCTTCACCACCACCTGCAGAAAGGATCCCTAGCAAGGCCATGGTCCGTCGGAGGGGAGTGGAGCCTTACCACCCTCACAGGCAGGAGTCCCCATGGATCCTAACCTGCAGACTTGAAAATAGGGATCAAATTCTTTCTCGGGTAGAAAGACAGGCATCCTTGATTTTAGTGGGACATTGGAGTAGCTCTTTTCATAATTTGCAAAGTTTCATCTAAGATGAAAAGATAACTTTCAGATAAGCTTGTAAAACCATCTAGTACATCAGTTGGTTTTTGGGAGTGTGATACCTTACACCTACTCTTTCTCACTCTTCCTGTATTTCCTTTCTTCCTGTATGTCTTAGATTCTCCTTCTTCCCTGCAGTGAGCAGGTGCTGCCTGTGCTGTCTAACAAGGGACAGTCTATCCATCCGTTCTTGGGTAATCCTACTCTGCAGAATACAGTCAGAACCGGAAATCATGTAAAAGTCATCTTTATCACCTGTAGCGGAAGGAAAACTGTCTGCAACCCCGCAATCTAGAATGGGGCCTGATGGGGAAAGGGAAGTGACAGGGCTTTCAGATTTCTCCATACAACATTGGTGCTGTACAGAAATCAGTAGGGAGGTTTTTCTTCCCCTCTTTAACTCCCAGAGGCACCGGTGGCTTCTATCGTGCTCCAGTGTATGCAAGGAACTGCCAGGCCATAGACACCTCAAAATCTACACTATCCATTGCAATGGTGTGGTGAGAGCGGGCCATACTTCACAAGACACCAGCTGTCAAACTGGCCAATTGACCACTGTGGGATAAAATGACATAAACTAATACAAAGCTAACATGCCCTAGGCAGGAACTTAATTATTTGTGACAATTTAGGCTAAGTCTTTTGTTGTGGGAAATAAAGTTGACTTTGTCATTGCAACAACGGATATTTTCAGAAATGGTTGAAAATATGTTTACCAAATAAAAGTATTAGCTAGGGGGAAAAAAGCCCCTCTCAACTGTGTTTAGTTAAAATTGTCAAGCAAAGGGAATCTCTGGGTAAGCAGCTGCAGAGACTAGCTTTGCTAGGAGTAGGTAGGGAGAGGAGGAACACAGCACCAATGAGTCTAATAGTGAGTTGTTATGCTGGGAGGGGAAAAAGATAAAGAAAAAGGGAAAAGACAGCTTTTTTCCTCTACAAAATGTGGAAATATAGGTGTGTATATAAATTCCAGAAAGAATCAGTTGTTTTCATAAGCTACAACAGAGAAGTCTGCAGTTCTTTTGTACATCAGCAGCATGGTGCATGAAACACATGTGTTCAGTTTATTACTCCGTCTGTATTCAGTCAAAGTTATACAAGGCTTTCAATCTGCTGAAATTGGTTTGTTAATTATAAACAAAACAGTATTTCCCCAAACTCAGCCAGAAATGAACGCAGTCCCTTACAAAAACAGGCAATGGGGCATCTAGAAAGAAGACGCAATGGAAAGATCAGATTAGAGAGAGCTGTACCCAGGGTTGCTCCACTGTCATTGTTCAGGTACATTAATCAAACCTTTCTCCTTTGCGACCTGTGCTGTAGACAACTCATGATCTGCCTGGTCATGTACTTGAGCACACTGCTGTTCAACTCTTCCAGCACAACTGTTTCAAACCTTGCTAAGCTATATCTGACCTTTCAGACAGATAGTATAGTATACTTACACGCATATGTCTTGTGCACTAGAAACTGAGTTTATTTTGCTAAGTTTAATACCAAGTTAAATATTTGACCCTTTTGCCTACAGTTGCTAAAACACGGATTTGCCACAGGAAAGTGAAAGACCATCTCTCACTGCTCCACCAGCAGTATTTACTGCAATGCTTAAGCACTGGGATCATGTGTGTGAGCTGCGTGGTCCTTTCCCTCCTCTCCCAGACTCTGTGTCTGAGCCTGTTCTTAAGTTGCTCTTCTCTCCTCTGTAGCAGCTAACTGCGAATAATTATTTTAACACCTTTCCAAAAGCAAAGAAAAATGTACTTAAGAAAATTGTTCTGTGTACTGAGATTCAGAAAAGAACTCTTTTCATATGTATCTGTAACAAGAAGCAGGAGGATTTATCTAATAATAAAATCTGTATGTAATTCTTATCATGATGCAAATCAAGACTTCAGTCACCAGTGAGGCATAGGGAGCTGCCTGCCTAGCAGTCTGGTTGATTAAGGGCCTTACTTCTTTCCCTGCAGATCTTAGATATCACCAATTTTTTAGCCATACAAGGTATGACTTCATGTTTTTAAAACCTTCATCAAACTGTTTATATTAACAAGTGAAATTATAAATAAAATTGGAGAATTATTCTAAATATATGGTGCAGGAAAACTGTTTCTACAAAGTACAGTCAATTTGTCAGTTTGGTACTGACATTTCTGATGCTGAAATTTCCTGAGAACACTTTTTAGAAAAGGTAAGAGAACAAGTCCAGTTAAAACCAATCCACAACAACTGGCATAATTATTTCTGAAACTGAGTTTAAAATTAGTTTTCCACAGTGGAAAAAGGTGGCATTGGCAGCTTTAAAAGCACCACTTTTCCCTTGAAAATTCACCTGACAATTTATTTTTTGTTCTTCTAGACAGAAAGTCTGTCAGTCTTCATGTTTACAGAAACAGAGGTAGCATTCACTGGCCAATGGCCAGTCCTTGGAAGCTCCCAGTCTGAGGTAACATCCATAGCTTCTCCTATAAAACCAATTATGATTTAGATTAATAACATGACAAGGAAATACAGAAATTCACTGTATTTCACAAGATTCATGCATTGTACTTTTACTGTTGTCTAGAAGTTATCAGCTGTGTGGCACAGTGCAATAATTTGCCCAGGCTGGTGTAGAGAAGTGGATATTGCTGGGTTTGGAAGTAAATTCAACTGCAGAGCCTCAGCTTAAAGCCAAAGCCGTGACCAATGCGTAGCAGAACTTTGCTCAAGTGAAGGTTCTCAGCACTTGTCTCCCCCACCGTGCTATGAGTGCTTATACTATGTAACAGCTTTTAAAAAAACATTTTTGTTTCCACTGTAGGAGTAGTCCAGCTATTCATGTTTATTTGGAGGAGTGTGTTGGAAACTGTAGTGTTAATATTCTAGTTTACTATTTTTTCCTTCTGTTTTAAATGTCAGTGTAATTCTAAGTCTGATTTAAAAAACAAACCAAACCCAAAACACTCTTCTTTAATCAGAAACATCAGCTGTAGGAGCTTAGAATTAATGAACAATCCTAAAATAGCAAGTATAATCATTCAAGTAGAAGAAAATGTTTCAATAAAGAAAGGAGTTTCAGGTCAAATTATTCAAAGACTGTAGTGAACTCCGGTTGCTTAGGTTGCATGTGTGTGCAGTTGTGAAAAGCTGTTGTGCCCTGATGTTTTTCTTTTCAAGCCACAGTACACAAACACCTTTGCTATCACTGTTGAGACTCCCCTGGTTTTCCAGGTTGCTCCCTTCCTTTCTTCAAGATAGCACCAGCTTTTTTACTTCCTAACAGCTCATCCATTTAGGAGTGGAGAGCCAACATGACATTTGAGATAAGGATATGATTAAGAGGTGCCTTAGTGGTTCATGAGTTCTAGCAGCTTTGCAAGATTTGGATAAGGCCTTTGCATGAGGGAAATCCATTGAGAGTGACAGCCTGCCCTGGCATTTCAATTTCAAAAGCATAGTGAGCTGTGTTACAGGGGAGCATTATCATAGGCTATGTATTAGTCTTACATACTGGAATAATATGTTTTTGGAGACTTGGTAAGACTTTTTTTTGATAACTTAAAGTATTCATTTATATTGATCATGAGTGTCTTAGAAGAATGTTTGCACTTGAAAGAAAATAGCCTAGCTAAAGTAATTCTGAAGTTTTTTAAATAATTGTTTTAAAGCTGGAAAAATCCGCTATGTTAAATGAATCTTTTGACTAAGTCAGAAAAAGCGCATTGTTGATAGCATCAACAATTTAGAGATCTTTCAGCGCTCTGAAAAAGAGAATTAAAAAGGTATGAATAAAAGAATTAAAAAGATATGAATAAAAACACATAGATGTTCACATGACATAGTTGAGACAATACCTACTAGGGAGACAAATTTAGTATTATTTAATGCTACCACATGTCTCTTTTATTAAAATATATTTTAATAACTCAGCAACGTAAAATATAGAAAGCCAAGACCATTTGAGGCTCCAAGATAGTTCAGGAGAAATACTGTTATTTTTCTTCCCAAATCCACTGTTTCCTATGCTTTGTGGGAAATTCAGTAGAAAGCAATGAGAAAAATAATTTTCTGCTTTTCTTGACATTTATATAATACTGGTATATAGTCACTGCATGTCTATAGGGACTTGATTCAGCAAAATGCCTAACCTCTTGCTAAAGCTTATCTTTATTCAGGATACCTTTCAACCACTTGCTTAAACTTTATGCCATGTTGGAACCTGAGGCAAAGAATGGGCTTAAGTGTTTTTCTGGACAGGTGTAACCTGCTGATTTCACACAGGAAACCTATCTTAAAGTCCAAACAAATGACTTTCTTGTTACAGATTCAAATCAGGCATGAATGTTTTCATAGCAAAAACCCCGCAGAACATCTTACAGCTCTTTAATTTTCCAGTTACTGATTTTAACCTCTTCTGTCTCATTGACGTCAGCCAAATCCCTTTCCTTTACACACTTTGTGAATGTGAGAGTGAGTGCAAACTGTAATATACTTAATCTTATTATGTATGTTAACGCACAAGGTGCAATAATTATATTGGGTTTAAGTTCCCCCATATGTGGAGGAGGTTATTGGTAGGTGGCTGGTGTACTTTAAAAAAATAACCCAAAGTGCTCTCTAAACCTAAATGGTTCATGGTATTAGATTTCTTCATCTTCTTCTGGCCTTCTGCCCTACTGCTGTAATTACCTTAACTCCTCACCCAATAATAAAACTCTCTAAGCAAATCCTGTGCCTGCTATTAACTAAAATTAAAGCTTAGTACAGATTCTCTGCATACTTTCTTCTCTTCAGCTGTGGTGCTCGACAGCTTGCATGGTACAAATGAAACAAACACAGCCTTTAAGCCACCCTATATTATTAAAACAAACAAACAAGCAAGCAAGCAAGCAAAACCCCAAAATGTAACCCAGAGCTTTCTAATGCTGACATATATATATGTATTAGCAATGGTTGATTTTGGTGAAGAGCAGTACCAGAGTCTTCATTTCTATAGAAAGCTCACTGGTGTAACAAAAGAGAATCAGTCCTGTAAGCTTATATACACACTGTACCAGTTTGTTTCCTTCTGGATGTCCTGCAAGCCCTTGTAAGGAGAAGGCAGCTCAGATTCCAGGTCCACTCTGTCCTAGGTCTCTCTGAGGTTGCCAGCAGGAGGGAAAATCACAGGAATACATTTCACTATGTAATCAGCCATCCTCTAGCTACTGCATCAAAATCACCAAGTTCCTGATTTACCTGTGTGACTTTCAGGTTTCAAGTTGAGCTCCGTTTCAGTCATCATCTCTCAAGCTTTTACTTTTCGGTGGGAAAATATCACTTGTATGTACCCATGGTTAAAAAATTTTTCAGTATCACAGAGCAAAATATTAAGAAATATTGAACTTCTAACTCATCAGCTCACTAGAATTAAGAAAGGTCATCCTGTCACCAAGCTAAAATGCTCCGTACAACTAAGAAAACCAGTACAGAAAATTAGGTGGTCATTCATGAAAACAATCAGTATTTCAGCTGTTTTCTGCCATGACAATGTCATGTAGAGGTGGGAGAGGAAATTGTGGGAAGGTTGTTAGGAATTGCATAATGTACATATTTAAAGAAATGCATTAATGTAGTGAAAAATGGTGTTTACTTGTTGGAACATTTTTCTTCTCAAGATCTTCTGATAAATAGCAAAATACCTTAAAAATTCATAAGTCTGTTCTTCCATCAAGAGGTTGCCCATTCTGTAAAATACACACAATTCCCAAGAACTTAACCCAGAAACTATAACCCCAGCTAAGCCAAACACAAATTTGTGCTTAAATTTAAGCACAGGAATAGCTCTGTTGGCTTTACTTGCATGCTTAAAATTAAGCATATGTTTTAACACTTCACTGGATTAGGGCCCATGTCAGCAAAATAAATTTCTTGGGAAGAAGTAATAAAAACATAGCTTGCAGTGAGGGACAGCAGAGCCATTCACAGCTACAGAAGCTTTAAAACACTAGCTGGTGTTTATATATTTAAAGAAGAAATCAGGCGTTAAACAAAACGTTTATTTTAGATAGCTATCTAATTAGTCTGCTACAGAAGCACCTTCATTCTTCTTAATTTGATGAAAAACATTTTGCATCCTTGCATCCCTGAAAGCAAATTATACTACACATCAAGGAAAAAAATATTTTGAAAGCACAAGCTTCAAAAGCAATTTTCCCACTGTTTAGTAACAGCCTGGCTGTTCCAGAGATACCATTGCATTCCCTGGAGAAAGGTACAGACAGGAGGCGAAACTTTTCAAACACTGAGTTTCATTACACACATGCACCTGAATTTGCTCATTCAAATGATTTATGCAACAAATAAATCATATAATTGCTTATATACAATAAATGTCAGCTAACTAATTCTCTTATGTGCATTGTGCCCTGATGTGTATTTATTTTCAAAGCTAAGAACCTCTCTAAATATTTGGTATTCTGCATCTAGCCTTGAAAGAGAACTTACATCATTTGCAAAACCAGAATGAATACAATTCTACCAGACTGTGTCTATGTTAATTATATTTTTTCCAGCAAAAACTTTCTGTTGCTAACAACAGTGCAGCAAAGTATAAATTCTAGTGTAGATATAGCGCCTTTGGCGCTTTAAGTGCAGCCCTATCTGTGCCCTGTTCAGAACAGATCTGCCTTGTATATTGAGATGCTAGTTGTCACAGCAGCTTATTCTGCAATAGCATTTTGGCTCTTCTCAGTAACAGTGGAGCTGTACCAAAGGGCAAGCCTCTCACTAATAATCCTTACACAGAAAATGTGTGGAACTTTCACAAAAGCAATTTTTTTTCCCCCAGAAAAATAAGTGGTTTGGGTGCAAGTAGAGACTGTAGAGACTATAGCGTAGAGACTATAGCAAAAGGGAAGAATAAAGCTGGGACTCCCCTCACCCATCTTACACATGAGAAAGTCCACTGGGAACCCAAATTTATTGACTGCAAAAAACTTGTAAGATCACAGATAGGAAGAAAAATGGCTTCAAGACAATATTTTCTCCAGTAATCCTTATGGACGGTTATGGGACTCTAACTAGCAGCTTTTGTAAAAAAAAAAAAAAATTTAAAAATCATTTTTCTTCCTACCTCTTCTGTCAGTGGTTGCCTTTTCTTCAAAATTCATCCCTTATCAACACTTCTAATGCCCCGTTTTGATTTCTGCAGTGATGTACACGGATGCCATTAATCATTTTTAAAATTGCCCACTTGTAGTAAACCGCTGAGATACCTGTTCAGCTGTAAATAAGTACCATGGAATCCATAGCACATCCCAGTCACACCTCTCTTTCATTGAATGCCTGTCATCTTCTACTGATGGACAGGAGACCTGAGCACAAATTGAAATTGTGTTGTGCTGTATGCATGCAGGTTTTGTGTCTAAGCAGTACTGCAAAGAAGCCTCAGCACTCAGCTGCACATTGACGAGAAGTGTGGGAGAGAGAAAAGTTTGATTTATTGGCAATAGAAGCAAGATTGGGGATAAGTCAAGCTGGCCAGCTCAGCCAAGATGTGCTACCTTTTGTGTAGAAACCAGCCCCACATACCAGGCTAAGTTAGATATGAGATAGAAAGAATGACAGTTCAGATTCACCAACAGTTAGCTCAGTGCTGTGTTTTTAAATAGCTGTAGCAGTGGAACCATAAAAACTCCCACCAGGTTGAGGTCTCCAGTTTGGGAGCTTTTTCCTAATGTACTACATATTTTAAAGCTTAATCATCAGCCCTTCTCCAAGCAAAATACCTACCAGTTTCAGTTAATCTTTGTCAGAATCAGTCCTGGTACTTGGTAACAGGCTGCAGTAAAATTGAAAACAAGTTTCTAATCACAGAAATGAAGTTCTGAAATAGTCTTCTGACAGTAATGGGGAGTGAACAGTAGTTTCAAAATGGAATAAAAATGTATTATTGCAGCTTCATGGAACTGTGTTCAATGAATCATAGAGGTCTCATCTGGTTCAATTTAAAATAAACAGAATATTTAAACCACTGATAGTAACTATTATTTTATAATAAGCCACTTAGCTTGCTTGTAAATACCTGATGCCCAGCAGCATAAACAGACTTTGCTTTTAATTTAGAAAGTTTCAGTTTTATTTTTAGGAGTAATATTTCTATTCAGAAATATTGCTACAGTACTATGCACAAATTTTCATTCCAGATAATGAAGGTCTACACAGGCAATGCATATATTAAATTACAAATGCACCTGTGCATTCCCGAAGCAATAAATATTCATGCAGTAAGTGTGTTTCAATTATGATTAGTGCCCTTAGGAGCTTTGGGGTTACAAATCAGTACTTTAAAATCTAAACTAGCATCTACCCATCAGCTTACATAGGAGAGGAAAATAAACTCAAAATAACATACAGCAAAGGACCCATAAAAGAAAGTTAGGTTTTGCTTATTATTTTGATTATGGTTATCCTAACTCTAAAAAAACCAAAGGAAGATTACATTGAAAGAGAGAGAGATGTGGAAAACAATTAAGACACAGTGTTAAGCTGCTGCAGCTGAGACTCATAAGGGACCTGTGTAAAAAATACCACAGGGTGCTGCACAACAGGAGGCCAGAGGTGATTTTTAAAGTGCCCAAGTCAAGATGCCCTCAAAAACAAGTTTCCTTTGGTGGTTCATCTGTGATAAATCATTAATTTAGTCTATCCAACTTTTAGTTTAAGAATGTATAAGCCATTCATTTTGAGTCATGATTCCATCTACTTTACAGCCTTTATTTCTTGTACCTGTAGCATAAGTAAATTTGTAGTTTGCAGTTCAGACAATGCAGCATCAAAAAAGGAATGACAGAGACTGCATGGCCACGTAATTGGGCAATATAACTGCAAGTGCTTTCTGTTTCTTTTAGAGGTATGATGAGTTGTACAGGAAAATTATATATATATATATGTAGTTACCCTGAAGCAATGTAGTGATGAAAACACAGTACATGCTATCATTTCAGAATGGAATCAAAGATACATTTAGTAAAAGAGAGGGGAAAAAAGTTGCAATAGAGTGTGTCATTTTCTGCTGAAATGAAAGGTTGTGCTGTCATAGATGATGCAATAAAATTATAGTGTATAACATTACAACACAGTGCATTGCAGTAAAGGAGTAATCTTGCAGATGGTGCACCTATGTTTCTTGTAAGATGTTTCATGCTGTATGTGTCTCACTGGAATGAAGAACTCTTTCATGGATATCTTGGGGCAAACACTGGCTTTCATTTGTACTGATTTGTAACAATTCCTAGAAATTGCTCTAACCATCTTATAATAGAAAAAGAATAAAAAGAGATCATTTTGAAAAAACAATAATTTGATACAACTTTTAAGAAAAAATGTGTATATTACTTTGGGAAGTACTTTTAGCAGCAATGTGGTAGTACCACTTCTAGGCACTGAAATGAGGCTGAAAATAGCGTTAGAAATATAGGAGAGCTTCAGTATCCATATCAGTTTACCTCTTCTTGAGATAATCCAGTGCCTTGCCTTTAAATATGCAGATCGGATAATCAGAGTGTTCGAATGTACATTTAAAACATTTTGCTGAGCACAGCTCCAGTGTCAGTGTGATATAGCTAGCAGAGGTACTTTCTGTTCTGGTTACCTGGCCAAGCATTAATTTAATGCAGCTTTTAATCTTTGTACTGAAGGAAAAGATCAGTAGTCAAAAAGAACTTGTTTAACAAATCAGTTATGTATTTTAAGAGGCCTCATTACTGTGGCTTTGGTACAAATAATGAGCATTTTAAATTCTACTAAGTCTGTGGTGCTGTGAACTTTAGTTACTGGTTTAGTACTAGCTAGGAGAGCATTTCAAATGTAAATCTGAAGGCTTTTGGTCATTGACCTTGTGGAGCTGACTAGTGTAGACTGCAGTGAGGTCCTGTGTTCGTGGCATAACTCCAGATAGTATTAGGCAAAACTGTTTGGAGCGTCATACCAGCTGCAATGTCGAATCATTCTGTACAAGCAGGAATTCTCCCATCTGCCTTTGACAACCCATGCAGAAGTAGAGGGAGGAACACAAGGCTGCAGGAAGTACCAGGGAGCAGTTTGTGGCACACAACTACAGCCCCAGCTGGCTCTGCAGCCCATCTCGAAATAAGACCTCATACCAATCAAGTTAATTTTTTGAGCAGAGTTCTTTCATGTCACTCCTCAACACAGTACCTAGACCATGGTGGCAACAAGTGCCCTAAAGACACTGTGCTTAAGACTGTGTAATCCACAGGCACTGAGAGCAGTATGGTGGGTCTTTTAATCACATTTCATAAGGCAGAGCAGTTGTTTGCATGTGCTGTAAAGCAAGAACTGTTTATATTGCTACCCTGGCAAAGTAAACTGTGGTGGAGGAGGCGTGACAGGTAATGCTGTTGTTGTATTTTTATGGGAAAAACAGAATAAGAAGAGAGCAAGAGGTTCCTTCAGGAGTGATGCTTGAATCACTGTTAATAAAGACATTTGCTGAGCACTGTAATTTCTAATATTTTAATTCTGTAGGAAGGTGCTCAGCTGTAAAATATTTAAGTCCTCTTGTGGTAAGAAAAAGAAAATAAAATGTGCCATCCACCTAACTCTGGAGACATTGCAAATGTCTTAATTAAAAGACAAGCATTGTAGGACACCACAACAACAAACAGATTTGTAAGAAACAAATCTACATACAGAAAAACCTCTCCAAATAACAAAGAACAGCAGAATTACCTGGGCAAAGGGTGGGTCCTTCTCCCTGGTGCAGAACAGGTTCCTTGGCACACATGAAGGAAACCCAGGCTGAATAGGGGCACATTCGGAGCGTGGAGCCATTGGCATTTGGCAGGCATGCAACCCCCTCATCCCGACAACAGCAAAAACTAGGAAATAGATCAAATGCATAACTGAATTATTTCAAAATACAGAACAGTTCCATAATATGAACATTTTTTCTCTTCCATGATACTCTCAACATATAATTTCTGCCTTGTGTTAGATCAAATTATGACTATTATTATAATTCCTTTAGTTTCCAACATGCTTAAAACAACAGAAATTAAAATTTCTACTGACATTTACTGGTTTGTTTCTACCAGTGTACTCTCCCTTGGCAAAATTCCACAATTCTTAGACTTAACCTCATGAACAAGCAACTCTCCTTGTTATTTGTGCTTCTGTGTTTCCTTTTAAAACTCAAAACCTATTCCTTGTAATTGTGTGTGGGTTTTTTCTTATTCACAGCTTATTAAAAGCATTTCTACTAAGAGCCAGTTCGTGGTCATCATTCACATTAGTTTGTTTCAGTTCTTTTTTTGAACGTGCCTAGCTGACACGTGTTCTCACCTTCATGAAGTGATCCTTTTTTAAAACAGGAAGAAACTATGTCATATTAGGCTTTATAAACAACAGTAAAGTCAGCAAGATACAGAAAGTAATCTTGCCCTACTAGCACTGGCTTTCAGAGTTCAGTATGGCTTTAGATCAGTTTTATTGAAACCGGAGAAGAGCAACAAGGATGGATTAGAAGTCAGAAAAATGCAACCTATGAGGAAAAGATTGAAAGAACTGGTACTGCTTGGTCAAGAGAAGAAAAGGCTGAAGGCAATTAAAATAACAATCTTCAAATATGGAACAGTTGCTTAAAAAAAAGTTTCAATTGCTGCAAGTTTTGTGGCTAGACCTTAAGTGAACCTTTCTAAACAGTGGGTGCAACAAAAGCATTGTTCACTGAGTTCCATCTCTGGAGATTTCTACAAACAGGTTAATGTATAAATATCTGTCTGGAATGTTGCAGAGTATAGTTCATCCCACAGGGGATGGATTAAATTACTTCTTTAAGTAAGGCCTATTTCTATTATACATGATTCTGGTTATACAATAAAAAATTGAAATTAAGATGCAAATGTTGTTAGCGTATCACAATTTTTTAGTGTTGTGATCAACTCCTTTATCAGTAGAAAACACTACCATGTTAGATACATGCAAAAAAATTTTTGTTTAATGTAAACAGAAAAAAGATCTGCATTTTTACAAAGTCTTACAGTTCACAGAAGTCTATGCCTCTCTTCTTTACCTCTTCCCTCAGACTAATAGGTGATAAAGAAACAAGTCCCTTTATTCCTTAATGCTATTTGGTACGAGAAACTATCATCTCGTGTATTATCAGTAAGAAGTGTGGTCCGTGAGTATTCCAGCTCCTGTATTCCAGTTTAGATTCAAAGGATCTCATGTGTCATCAAGCCCAGATCCTTGTTATCAGAGTCAGTCTTGCAGTTTATAATTTATCAAGCTTAAATTTGTTTGCAAAGTTCTGTCTGAAAACACTACTGACTGGGTGGCTGTTCCAGACCTCTCTCCTCTGATGTTTCAAAACTTCTTAAGTTTTCAATGTAAATTTAGTTAGGGCAGTTTATACTACTTCACTCTTGTGCCAGCACTGATTTTTACCTTAAATATCTCCTTTCTGTCTCCATGAGACAGCAATCCTACCCTCTCTTGTTTTTTAGGTTAATTTTTTTGTCTCTTCTTTAGCTGGTCCCTTAGCTACTTTTCATTTTCTCCTACTAATTTTCATCTTCGCTACATTAACTCTTGTTTTCCCTGGTGTGTTTCTTTGACATCCAGATGGATTGGATCCAATGCTTTCCTTGTCAGCAAGAAGATCAATTGGTAAAGACATGTACCTTATCAGTATGGCATAATCTACTGAAGTATATGTTCTATTTTTTCTTATCTTTAATTTTTCTCTATATCTTCAATTATATTTCCTTCAATATTTACAAGCCTTGCATAGGGTTGTGATATGATCAATGGATCCAACTGCTCATGTTGTAGCCTTCTAATCATAGGCACAGTATTTGCTATTGATGTTTTTTCCTCACAATCTGACCAAATCTAAGTTGTTTATTAAAAATCTTTATTTCCGGATTCCATTTCATGTGCTAGTTCTTCCAGTATACTGGTTATTTTAATATATTTTCTCTGTCTGACCCTTCAAATGAGCACATGCAACTCTTTCAGATTTGCTGCCATCTCAGGTGTGCTCATTTCCATTTCTCAGTGTTAAACTCCCTTCTCCTGAAACTGTGTGTTCCTCAGTAACTTAGAGGCAAACCACTTTTTTAACCTATAGTTTCACTCATTTTACTTATTTCCATGCTTTCTTTCCTCAGATGGTTGGTTATTGGCACTTATTTAAACCAGAGGACACCAGTCAATATTCTCACCAGCAGCATTTTGCATGGTAGCCTACAGCACTCACCAGAAAGGAGTCAATGAGGATGTGGAGTCCTCCTTGACCAGAGAGGATCCAAGTCATTTCTACATGCATGCTCTGCTCACCCACCCCACTACAGGCAATTCTTATGTAGGGCCTCCCCCATCCCATCTGTTAGCCTGAGTTACTGCACAGTTCAAATGAGAAATAAACTTCTCGGGGCCAAAAGTGGAAGAAGGAAGAAACAGCTCTCCATGGATCAGATGCAGAGAGGTAGGTGCTCCAAGGTGAGACTCACAGCAAAATCACTCTAAGCAAACAGGATATCCTGAGTCTCATTCACATTTTAGTGCCTACTGATGGTGTGGGAGAGAGAAACCCACCACTGTGGTGTAAATTAGCATGTCTTTGGTTGGAGAGGCAGGTAAGGAAGAAGGCTGGGTGTTTTGCAGGCTGCATGGCTACCTAAATTCCACTTTAAACTGAATGTAAGTACTTTGGTGCTTATGAAGTTACTTCTTTGCCAACAATTTGCTGTTAAAACCTGAGTCCAACAGAAATGAAAGAGAAGCTTTATGGCTGTGGACTACCTGACTTTTCTAAGCACTTCAAACTGCCTAACCTCTGCAGCTTTCCTGTCTGTAAAGGAGTGGTAACACCCTAGCAGAGTTTATGTAACTGCTACTCAATATTGCATTAAGCTTCCTCCATCTGACATGTAAAACTTCCACCTGCTCAGTCACCCAAGTCCTAACTTGAACTAATGACTCTTGATACTACAGTGCTATATTTGCTCCCAGCAAGCTGATAACAAAGTGTATGGAGGAGTGCCCGATCCAATTTATGCTATAGTCTGAGATGATAATTATTTTACACTCTTATCACCTAGCAGCAGGATCAGTTTAAGTTTGTTGCTCTCTAGAGAAGAAGGAAAGCACAAATACAGTGAGAAATCCATGTGCCATGGTGTTTTAAAATGTCAGAGAGCCACTACTGTATTATTAACTATAATTTTAAGCTTTGACAATGCTGTCAATGAGCCTTAGTATTTTGTCATCACTGCATTATTTGTAAAAATCTGTTTCTCTCCATTGGCTGCTTCTTCTATTTGTGTGGTTGGCAGCCTTGTTATTTGTTTTTCTGTCTAATGGAAATTCTAGAACTACTGGTAGAAAGTGAAGTGTTGCTATGAAAAACACATTATCGTCCTCTCCCCCTTAAAATACCTCTTTCATTCTCTGTTTAAAAATGAATACTTTATAATGTAATTGAATACTGTTTCCTCCCCCTCCCAATTTGTTCCAAAGGCAGCAGGAGCTTTTAAAAAGCTCTTTCTCTCTAAACTTACCAGTGAGATAAGTCTGAATCACTGTGAAAAGTTTGTTCCTGCCCACCCCCTTCTCTTTTGCACAGAGACATTTTCACAAATCTCCTGTTATCAGTCCGTGCTGAGAGTAGAGCAACTGGGGAGTCTCTAAAATGCCAGCAAAAACGATGGAGTTTGTAGTGATAAAGTGCAGGAATAAACAAAACATTGTAACATGCTTTAAAGATTAAATCCTGCTCTTCATTTGAGCATTTCCTTTACCTCTTCCACACAAAATAAATATTTAAAAGGCCAGTAAGTACAAAATAAGCCTCTGTATTCCACTAGAGCAGAATAAAGCAGCTCATAGTCTTTCTGTTTAAGCAACTTTGTAAAGATTTAGTTATCAGCAAAGCTTCCAAACTTCTAAATCTAGCAATTTTTGTTACCACTTTTATGCTTATTCATAGGTCTCCAATCTCCAACACCCTCTGCCCTCTTAATGCATGCCCTGTTCCTGCTGCTGTATACAGAACCGGCTCTCTGGATGTTTACTTACAACATACAACACAGCTCAACTTACCACCTGTAAATAGCTCCATCTGCTCCAAAACAATTTGTGTCTATAGAGAAATGAAGAGAGAAAGAGCTCCACTCACCTTGCTAGAAGGCAGCCACTGGCAGTACTTGATCCCTCTCCATAATGCTCTGGGAATGATGAATTTAATGAACCAGCTGGGCATTCCCTTCCTGACATTCCCAGAGATAATACAGCCTTTATGGTCCCTTTCATTTCCCAGTTGTCACATTAGAAGAGGGGATGAGAGTCCATAGGATTTAAACGCACTGTTGGCAGTACAGAGATGCTCTAACATACATGAGATAGGATGTCTCGGACACAGTGCCACTGCTTATTGCCGAGTTGTGTGTCAATGAAAGAAATCATCATCATTTGTAATGCAAATTAACATCTCTGTCTCAGAGGTTTCTTCTGCTTCTAAAATCCATCACAGTAGCTGTATTCTGATGCTGGTATTTGGGGAAAAACCTTCCCTTTTGCGAGAGAAACTTTCCTCAAATTGTGAGAGAAACTAGCTCTGAAGGCTTTATCAGCCTCTATGCTTAAATAATAAAGCATCTGTTTGTTACATTCTCACTCTTAATTTGAGTGATCAAATAAGAGTTCTTGAGGGTTTTTGGGGGGGACATAACAGGGCTGAAAGCAAACGATTTAACTTCTTGATTCATCCACTTCGTCAGAAAAGGTGTTCATCACAGTGTAGCCAAACTTCACTATTACAAGCAGACAACTCTACATCTTCTAGGGTGCAAGTGATGAGAGATGCATATGCAAGGTGAGGTGTGAAAATTTCCAAGAAAATTCAGAAGACAGAAGTTCAGGAAAAATCAGAAGGCATCATACAGAAAATGACACGAACTCATGTGCTTGAGTGCTGGATTTCATCTTCAGAGCTCCAATTTAGATTACAAAGTCAGTGATACCCTAGGTAACCACACAATCTTCTGTTCCCAAAGTTCTTCTGCCCTAGTTCTCAGGAAGCATATGAACAACTGGCTGATAGGATTAAAACAAGTAATATGTAATAAAATGCGAACTTATTCTGCTGATATTAGCAAGAACTTCATAAAGAAAGGTTTTATCTTGTTCGAACAAGAGTTTTGTGCCCAAGTTACCTCTAAACTGTGAAATGTATCTATATCCCATACTGGATGTGTGTGTAACCAAAGGCTGGAATAAGTACTTAAGGGAAAAAAAACCACAAATGCAGAAGTGTGAACAAAGGGACTGAGGAATTACTGTTTGCTTTCCATTTCTAGAGGCAAAATGACAGTAAATGCTTTGCATGAGCTACCCCATCAATAGCTTAAAAAGATTAGGAGAAAGACATTCTTTTTTGTGCGCATAACCTTTTCAGCAGTGTGGCAAATAAAATAAATATAGAGAATAGGCCAAATCCAGAGGTGGGTTTATATTTAAACACAAAGGTTACATTCAAGTTTCTAGGAGAAGAGTTGAAACGTGGAGTAAGGTTGGATCTTCTCATTCTCTTAAGATCAAATTGCATAGTATTTTTAAACTTTAATGTTGTACGTGTTTTGACCCAAAATGCAGTTGAAGTCTTCTTTTGTCTTGAATCTACTCTGAATTATTAGCACTTGACATTCTATAAACTGGGGCTGCCATGGACTTTAATAGACATAAACCCAGAATCAGAGGGGTGGTTTGTTTGTTTTTGTGTGGTGGGTTTTTTTCTTTTCAGTAAACACAGATTTATAAAGTGCCAAAACCTCTACAGATCCCTTCAATCAGAAGTCAAGGGGGAGGCTTTCAAAACATACTAGTTTTTTTTATTTGAGCCACCTCGTAGCTTTTTGTGCAGGCATTCCTTCCCAGCAAATAACACAAGAGCTAGCATGCTGAACAAATAAATATACAAAGGATACTGAATATACAAAGGTTACTTTCCCTCCAAGCAACCTCCTTTTACCTTGCATGCACACACTGCAGGTTTTAATTGCAAGCATAATTTAATTCCCTCAAAACGAAACAAAACAAAACAAACAAACCCTGTAAGCATTCAGAAGAAAAAAAGATTATTGTCTCCTGGCAACTTGTTTCATGTGTAAGCTTACTGAAGATCTAAAACCTCCAAAAATTATTTTTGTTTGTTGAAACATTGATTTGAACCTCACCTTAATGTTCACAAGGGTCTCCTGTGCATCCTGACCCCTCCACAAGGAAGGACATGAAGACTGCTGATGAGAAACACTGAATTCATCTTCTTATGAGATTTTCTGACTTGTAGCAAGTTTCTAGTAACTGTACGTAGCTCTAATGACATGCAGTTCATTGCTCTGGGTATATACATGGTGTGAACATGACTCAGTAAGGCAAATAGTCCTGTTCAGTAAATTAAGTTTTTTTCCTAATCTTAAATACGTAAGGCAGACTTCATGACTTTAAAAGTGAATGAAACAAACAGCTCTCTTGAAATAATTGCTTTGGAAATGCTTTTTGCTAGTGTACCTGAGACTTCACTTACAGTGTTACAAAGCTGCACCTCTCAGTCTCAAAAATCAAGCTACCTTTTTCATAACTGGCCATCTCTGAAGCAGGTAAACACATCCAAGGAATTAAAAAACCCTGCCAAATTACCATAAGTGGACTGGTTCACTCTCATTGAAAGATGAATTTTTGTGCCATAAAAATTATATACTTTTGAGGTCCCAATGAGTTCATCAGCAGTTTTCAGCTTAAAAAAAATAGAGAAAGAAAGAGAAACACCCTTACCACGGTATTTCACACCACCGTGTCCATACACAAGGTTGATAGCCAGTCCAAGTGCAATGGTAAGGAGTGAGCTGCAGCTGCAGCACTGCATTGTCATGCAGCAAAGGCCACTTTCCCATGTGTGTGCCCACAGGACAGCTGCTGCTTCTGAGGCAATCCCTGTCCCAGCTTGCATAGGAAGGGAGGTGAATGGGTTAAGCCTCTATTTCCACTGCTACCCTTCAGGTCATATGAAGGCTGAATGTCTTACCCAAGCTTTTCTAAGGTTTTATGTCAGATCTTGGCTTCTTTTGTCAATAGTAATTTGGAGGTAGGTAACTTTAAAACATTTTATTTACAAATAAAATTAAATCTTTGCAAAAAGTATTTTTATGGAGCTTAAAACACACATGGTTAGAAGAATCTGACTCAGAATTTAGTGTTTCTTGTGGAACTGATAAAAGCAGACTCTTTTTGCCTTTTCTTCCCTCGATGGAAGTGGCATTAGGGATGCATTAGATGTGAAGAGATGTTAAAGATCCTTTATCTACTACCTCAAGCACATTCACAATCTCCTCTTTCTCCAAGGAGAGCACTACCATTCTCTCTTCATGTCCACTTGTTTAGGTGGTAGACATCACTGACAGGGCAGGAGTGGCTGACAGAGAAAATTCTCTATTACAGCTGTCACTCGATGCAATACAACCTGTGATTGCCTTGGGGAGGATGGCTGTATGCACAGGAAATCCTCTGTGTTTAGGATTTGTCATTACATTTTCCTGCGAAACCAAAACTGAAAGGAGTTTCAGTTATCAGAAACCTTTTTAAGTTGACCTTATGATCTAGTAATTCAGTGTGTTTCTCTGGGACTTGAAAAGCATTAGCAATATGCCAGGTGATACAGGTGTATAAATAAAATCTACACTTTTACTCATCTCTATATTAATTCTTACACTGCAAACATTTTAGAGTAAGAACTGATAGAGGCCTGCAGCAAAACTGTTTAGAAAAAGTGGTAGCATTGGTTAAGGGCAATAAAGATGTATAATCTAACCCATTTTTCCCCTATCAGCTAAAAGAAAATACTGCCACTAGCATCTTGGGACAGATTTCTCACCTCCCTTGCCATGTTAGTGTTTTTCAGTAATTTCCCCCCCTACTTTCTTTAGATAAGTTTTCTGTTTCATTGATTATCTCACCTCATATGCTTTCCAAAGCTGAAGCTGTTTATTCTTCCTTTAACCAACAGAAGTATTAATTTTATTTGCATTTTCCATTCTCTCTGCATTTGTCTTCTGTTCACAACTTCATTTCTTGCTGCTGCATTTTCTACTTCCCATTTCTGTGTCTCAGTTCCTGGCCTTTATTTCTGTCTCATCTCAGCTGGTAATCTTGGCTTCTTTTCCTTCTCTTACCCCTTGTTTTCATAGCCTCTTTTCTTGATATTAGCACAGTCCTGTGTCAGTACAAATAGCCTGCTAAAGTCTCAGTAGCTTTGTGGTTTTGCATGATGATACACATACGTACACACACATAGACACTTCATTGCTTAACTAATTGTCTTGGGCTATCTTGGGGCTCTCTCCCATTCTCCCATTCAACTGCGCAGTCACTTTGGGACTCTTAAATGTGTTAAGGAGGCTGGTTCTGAAAGTGCTCACAATAAAAAACTCCTCCAGCTTTTCCCCTTCACAGAATGCAGGTTTTGCCTGTCAGAGCTGTCTTGAATTCTGTGAGTGCTCAGATGGCCTGCTCCCTGATCTCCTGTACTTTGTTGGTAGAAGTCTCACCTCAAAATCTACCTGCATGTGCTGCCCACATTCGAAGGAATGTATGAGAAACACACACTTGCTCCCCAGCTGAGATCTGGGTTTTCTGATCCATGCAGACTAAGCAGCAGCTGCAAAATAATCTAGTCCATAGTTCACAACAGTTCTCCCTCTTTCTGAAATCCCTCAAGTCACCAGTTTGTCCATCTGCTGTCTTGCTGTGTCTTCAAGCCTTGAACTCCCTTGAAAAGGCTGCACAGTGCCTGGTGACAACCAGCTCCCAACCCTGGGGAGCTTCCCAGACATCCCTGCAGTGGGAGCACCCCAACTGCTAGGATTAGAAATGCCCCTCGCTGTTTTGTCACCGCATTTATCTCAGCTATTCAGAAATGAAGGCCACCCCAAGAAGAATCATTAGGCCCCAATTCAATCCTTTGAACTCAGAGTAAATAAAGCCCTGGTTGAGTGAGAGCTAGATCCAGTCCTTAATCAGGCAGTGATCACAGTAGTATGTATAGTAAGTACTATACTATAGTAAGTATAGTAACCACTTAGTTTACAGTACAGTGACCCAATAATTATGCAAGATATTACTGTATGCACTTAGCTCGCCTGTACCATTCAGAGCTCTTGCCAATAATACATGAGCACGTTTCATTATCTCCTTCCCCAGCTCAAGGCTCTTCATAAATGGATTGTTTTCTCCCGACATCACTGGGCGCTATGGCACAGAGGACTGTCTAGGTATATTTAACCCCGCGGATCATTCCAGCATGCTTCTTTAAAAAAGGATCATATTGTTTTTCCTGCTTTCCATTTTTGAAAGGCTAGGCTTTGGCTAGAGGGTACTCTACATATCTGGCTGCAAATAGTCTACTTGGAGCCAAGCAATGCAGTGCCTTGACTAATTTCAGCATTCACTTAAGCTAAATTATTTATGATACTCTTTGCACAGGGCTTTCTCTGTTGTTGTTGTTGTTTTAATGTTGTAATCTCAGCCAGAATAAAAGGATAATTTGCATGCATTTTCAGCTACTGCAGTAGCACATGCATGGCTCTGAAGACTGAAGCCAACTACAATATCTTCAAAGTCTAAACTGAGTGACCAGAAAAGGGAAATTTTGACATGCCAGTAAATCATGTCCCTAATGGTGAGAAAGCTTAACATTTTTACATAAGCAGCTGAAACAACATTAGAAACATTTTCCAGTGATACAGTTATTCACTTGTATCAAAAGCTCATCACCTTTGCAGCGGTACCATAAATCAGGAGAATGTTAAGCTGAGAATGGTCTATTTTCACCTCCAAGCTGGTATTATGAGTCGAAGTTCATTGCCAGCAGAGTGTGGCTCCATCGTCGTGAGAATGTAGAATGCCACACAGACAGAGGGAAGAAATACAACTGTGTTTTTAGGGAGACTGCTAGGTTCCAGCAGGCACAAGGCACAGAAGATAAGAAACAAAATAAAAGTTACAAGGGAATGTAGAGCAGAGAGGTACCCCCCGCTTCACTGGCTGGTGGCTTGCCAAGGAAAACAACAGAAATGGGTATTAGAGCTCACGACGTGCACATTAAAGCAGGACTACCTATTCTTTGCCTTTTCTCCTCTGAAAAGCTGCCATGTGAGGAGAAACATTCCTTTTATTATTTATGGGGACAGCCACTCTTGTTTATTATGCTCATGTTACTATGCTACATGCCAAGTACAAGCTCTCTTTTTCATAGAGATTTTTCTTTGTACAGAGGAGGAGTGGGGGAAGGAATAAAAGGGAAAAAACCAACCCTGTTTGCAGGATTAGTGAGGAAATTAAAGCCAGGGTAGAGAAAAGAGGTCTTTCTGCTTAGAGAGGCGATAGGAGCAGAGCACTGCAGTGCCCCAACACCATCATGCTCTGAAGTGTTAGCAGGAGGATTGCCCCCAGGTATTGTTCCTGCTTGCCCCAGTGCTGCTCAGGCACCCATGTCCCTGACCAGCCCAAAGAGCAGAGAACTCAGAGTGGAAGAAAGGTTAAACAACCCATGAGCTGAACATCAGTAGTTGCACAGCTTGTAGGAGATGGATGTTTTTCCTTCTGCTGGGTTTGGAACAACTTTTATAAAAAGAAAAAAAACAACAAGTTTATTCCTCCCCCACCACCCCCTGCCTTTTTTTTTTTTTATTGCAAGGCAGCTGAAGGACAGCTGACCTATTTTCTGAGTTCAGCAACACAGGAGGTTCCCCAGCACCTGATCACTTCTTTGTGCCTGTCCCCTGAAGCCTGTTTAATATTGAAAGGCCTGGCCCTGGGCAGTGATTGCAGAGGAGGAAACCCTCCACTGCTCTTGGACTGCGGCCTTTGTACTGAATGCAGCAAGGATTTGAAACAATCTACTGAATGCAAAGCAAATCCCAAAGCAGAGGGAAGTGAAACCAGGCGACAGCTCTTTCTGTGGTAGATGGCAGTGGATTTACTGTCTGGCAGTTCACAAACTGCCTACAGCTGGGGGAAATTGCTAGTTCAATTCTCCCATATTTAATGTGATTACTGGTACTAGTTCATAGGCTTAATTTCATTCCTTTGAATTCTTCTCCACTAACAAAAACAAAACAATCAAACAGGAAAAAATCACAGTAAAAAATCTCTTCCAAAAATGTAGAATATAAAATGCATTTTTCAAACCAGGAACCTTAACTTGTTCTGTCTTCAGAAGATATTTTTTTTCTTTTTAGCCAAATTACTCACAGAAAAAGCTTATTCAGGAAAATAAGTATGCTGTGTTGTATGGAAGGAAGAGAACTCTTTCTCCTTTCTCACTGGAGTTTTTAAAAAGACCCTGACTGATTCCCCTTGTGTGTATAATCTAGGAATTAAATACCTGGATATGGGAGAAAGCAGAAAGACAATAGATTTTCAGGGCCACGTGAAAACCTGACTCAGCTGGATGGTGAGAGGGTACAGCTCTCCCTGGCTAGAAGAGAGGGATAAGTGTAAAGCTCCAGAGTTCAGCATCGTGGCTCCCACACAGACACACGGTTCTGCCAGGAGGGGATGAGAGAGTGACCACAGGGACTCCTACCTCACATATCATTTTTCAGAATTTAGCCTTCAAATACAGGCTACAGCAACTTAGTTCTGTTTCAGAAACCACTTGTTGCTTCATGATAGCCTTACAACGAGAGGCTGAGCAAACATTTTCCTGTTTATCAGCAACAGAAATACTGTATAACAACAGCATTGCTTCAGGTACAGTCTTTTTCTTTATTGACATGATCTGAGTTACAGGACAATTCCCAAGAGCCAGAAGCAACATACCATAACAAAATGTATTCCAACAAATTGCATCTTTCATGGTATGAGGCTGCTAATATAAACACTGTAAGCAAACTGTATGTTTAACATACAAATTTACCCTGGCTTGCAGTAAGTTGCTGAGCTTACTTGGATTTCATCCTTAGTATAGTATTAATAGTTGTTACAAATAATGTATTAAATACCTTTCCAAGGCAGATATCTCCAGATTATTGAATCAAAAAAGAATGATAACTTTCCATGTTCTTTCAGACTTGCTGTGGTGAATTTTGCAGCTATGATTTCTTTCACAGACTGAACATAGATGTTTTATTTTTCATTTTCCTTGTAAAGAAGCAGAAATCATGGCTATGTTATAAACAAAACATTCAATGTATAGCAATGCAATAATGCTCCCCAGTCTCTGTATAATCCTCTGAGTCCACTGCAGAATATGTTTTTGCTTGCTGATTTTACTACTGTGAAATATATCTTCTCTATCACTGAGACTGTCCATTTCACTTAATTGACGTCTGTTCTGCAACTACTACAGTATTTAAGCATTTCTAATCATACCTGCTAATGATTGTCCCACTGTCTCTAATTTGTTAATTAACATTTATTGCATATCTGATTATAGTTTACTCATTGTTGGCTTAATTTACATTGAATACGCTGTAAACAGTTCTTACTAGCTATTATCAGTTTAGCTTGTTACAGGATTATGCCATTGTTAATAGTTGACATAAAACTACAGTTAATAATTCACTTCATTCCCTCGTGCTGTTGGTATCCCTGACTGCACAGCTCTGCCCAAGCCAGACATTATCCAGCAGGTTTAGAGATGAATAATGTTCCAGGACTCTCTTTTGCAGCATCAACATCTCCTTTCATCCCCTTGCTGTCCTCACCTAGTGAATGTCAAACCAAGCCCATTAGCTTCAAGGGAATTACTTAGAGCAGGAGATGGCTGGGCTTAGCGAGCTCTACTCTCCTGCCATGTCCAGACAGGAACATCTCACTCCAGTGCCCTAGCAGACTTATTTTCTTTATTCCTTCATTTTCTCCTACTTCAGGATTAATTCTAGCTTCCTCCCCTTTTTGTTGGTTTGGGTGCTACCAGGTGGGCTCTCCCAGTTCTGCTCAGTGTTTCTTTTACTGCAAAGCCACTGATCGCCTCTGTGCTACTCAGTCCTGAACATTTCCACCTGCGTTCGTTCCATTTGACACCTTTATAACAATTTTAGCCACTGTCTTCTAATAGAGGGTGTCTACAGCCTCTTAATATTTTCTTCCCAACTTCTGTGTATTTATAAACCCCACAGATTTAATTTCTGGTGTCCTATCTGAGATTATTTGCCCCCTAATTGACCAGACCTTCTCACACAGAAGTAGTAGGCAAGGAAATTCCTTCTCCCAGCCTCAGTGGACCTGATGTCTTCTCTCTTTTCACTACGTTTCATCAGCCCACCTCTCCACGCTTTCAAAATAGTACAAGACCACACACTTCTCTCCTTCTCAAAGCCCTCCCAAACTTTTTCCACTGCCATAACTGGTTATCTAACTCCTCCATTTTTTTGTTTAGGCTTCAAATTTGGATTAACTCTTGCCTTCACTAATCCTTTCCCTGATCAAGTACACTGTGCTCCCCCTTTGGTGACTCCAACTGAAACCCTCAGTAGGAAAGAAACACACCCAGGCTGTCAGCACAGTGTCCTTACCTTGTCTTGCCAGCCTTGGGCCCTGTCCCTGGAGAGAGGGTGACACACTGTGGGGTGGCCATCAAACTTAGCACCTGCAGCTGCCAGGCCCCAAACTGCATGCCCAACTGGGCTGCTGAGGTACTGCTCACACACCCCAGATCCAGAGTCTGAAGGTACAGGATAAGCCTTCTCCAGAATCCAGTTATTGACTATTTCTGGAGGATGAACAAAAGCCTTTATTTCATCTGAGGAATGCCCCTTCCTCTTCTAAGACAGACATTACAAATCACAAACTTTCCCCTGTGGCTGAAAGGGACAGGTAACTCCAAAATCTTCCTGCCTTGGGTGAAGCTAGCACTTACTATGCACTGGTGTGCCTGCCCCTTAAGGTTTGCTACCAAGGGGAACATGCTTTTTTGGTAACATACCCATTCTTGATAGCTTTGCAGCTGGTGGCGCTTCTCAACAGCACTTGCGGCATTACATCCGACTGTGCAGCAGGTATGTCATGGATATACCGGTGTCCACAGCATGCAGATCTGAGTCCCCCCAAACTGTCTTTGCCTATAGTTGTCCAAAATCCCACATGTTTGCTCACAACACATACCCCAAAGCTTGGACATGATTGTGTTGTATCGCTGTTCCTGGCTCCAGGTCGGTTGGCTGTGTGCTGGGAGTGTAAGGTCTTGGTGGGAGAAATGGTATCAACTTGTCTGTTTGTAAATCATCCTGCAAAGTGTAGTCATGATCATCATGGGGAGGCTCTGGGCACCACTACAGTACTAACAAATGGTCGGTAATAGTAAAAATACAGGAATAAACTAAAAACAAATAGCAGCAGCAGGAGTTGGAAAGAGCCAAGAGACTTGAATGTTTTCTTTTCTTTGACTTTTTATTAAAGTGAGTAAAAAATTTGTATATGAGAAGTCTTTTCCAGCAGAAAATGCCTCTTTTTTTTTCCCCAGAGTGAAAACTAAACAACAGAAACACAAAAGTTTCTACAACACTACAGTAAAATTTGCTCATTGACTGAAACAAACCATTTTAGGCAAATGCAAATGTTTGATAGGAATTTAAAGAGGATTCTTTAAAAATGTTTAATAAAAATGATGGAAATGCTGAAGAAACCTCAAAAATGAATAATTTTGAATACTGTCACACAGATCCAGTTGCACAATTTCTGCTAAAAACTTGCAACCTATTCGAATATATTCAAGTAAGCATGTGTGCATGTATTCTTATAGGTGTATAAATACATACAAATACCTGTATGTGCTTAACTGTTTTATAGCTTTAGGAAGATGTCATGACCCTCTAAGGTGCTAAGATTCACTGCCCTTGCCCTGAAGCAAAGTTTCTGGAAAAACAGTACCTGTGCTATGGCTATCAAGGATTGTATGGAGCCCAGATAGGTTGTTATTTGTCAAAAGGTCATCTGCCTTGAAATGGAAATAGGAAATGCTTTGGTACATTGAAACAAAAGCCGCTGAATTTTCACTCTGTTTCTGAAAGTGCCTCTGTCTCCTTTGCTGAGGAGCTTTTCTTGCAGCAAAACCCTGTGAGGGCCACTTAGCAGCCAGCTTCTGCTCTATTAGACTGGGGCTTTTGCTCCTTAAGTGCAATAGGTCACTGGCTTTAAAAAGTTTCGCATTCCCACCTTGAGTGGAGCAATAACTTTTCCTTGTTATAAATAATGTCATTGTAATTTGGGTGTAAATTAAGGACCCTGATGATTAGTTTCTAATATTTGTTCTGCATTCTCAGAGGAAAAAAAGAACCTGGTAGGGAAAACAGGTATCCAATGAATCACTCTTCTGTTGATTGAATGAGGTTACTATTACTTCTAAAGACTTTAATGACCTGTGTTTAATGTTATTATTCCTGACACTTCTGGTCAACTTAATGCAATGTTGAGGCCTTTGGAAAACTTAATTCTTATAAATATTGTTCACTTTCTGATTACAATGTGGAGTGTTACTTAACTCACACAATCAGTGTAAGCTTGGACTGTATGAGTACCAGCACCAGTCAGCCTGATCCAGTATCCTGTTTCTTACCATGGCAGATGCTTATAGACAGAGCAGAAGTAGCATGGACAGGGTCATCCTTTCTCTAATACTCCTTTCCTGCTTCCAGCAATCAGCAGGTAGGGGGTTTCTGGGGCAGGAGATGGCATCTGGATTGTTGCATTAATAGGTCATGATTGAGCTATTCCCTATAAGTTGCCTAATATTTTCTTATGAATTAGTTTATTCTTTTGGCTGCCATGGCATTCTGTGGGAGTGAATTACACAGCATAGTTTTGCCCTGTGTATTGATTTACACCTGATGCTTGATCACTCTCTCGGGTGATGCATAGTTTTCCTGATATAAAATGGATCAAATAAGTACTTCCTATGTGTCTTCTCCCCTGCTGCCTTTGTTTTACAGCTACCATATCTCCTCACAATTATCTCTCTCTTTTTTTTTCAGGCTAAAAGATGGCAACCTCTTTAGTTTTCCCTCACATTCCATATCTTTGAGCATCCCATCCTTCTTTCCTGACCTTTCTCTCTGAGACAGGAGAATAACACTGCCTGCAACTATAGTGTAGGTAGATGATACATCTACACAGTGAAAAAAGGATGTTTTCTGTTTCACTCTCATTTCCTTTCTGAGAGACATTTTGACTCTTTCTGAGTTTAATGCAGCCATTTTCAGAGAATTATCCACAGTGACTCCAAGGTCCCTTTCCTAAGCAGCAGTACCCAGAATTCTGCATATGTAGTTTGATTTCTCCTGTTCCCTGCATCCTCTGGCTTGTATTTCTCATTACTGAATTTCATCTCTTAGTTTGCCTCTGAGCCTTGTTTGGAAGGTCTGCTCCAGAAAAATCTCACATGACCAATTTTCTGCAGCCAATTATATACTATTAGATACACCATATTTTCTACCGAAGCACTGTTTGTAGTTCTATTCTGTCCTTGTCTTTCCTTTCTGTCCCCCTATGGGATAACTTACATCTTATTCAGAATTCTGCACACCAGGAAAATAAGTTACAAAAATGAAAAGGGAAACATTAAATTTGTAACAAGAGGACATAGACCAAGGCAGTGAATGCAAAACCTCAACCAAATTTAAGATTAAATTTCTAGTAAAGAATAAAATTCCGTTAAGCAGACTGCTTCCAAATTAATTTCCTTCTTGGGGCACAAATGCATCAGATCTCCAGATCTGAGGGATCTTTGGGAATTCCTGTAGCTAAGGGACTTTCCTGCCATAAGCTTGTATCTCTGTGCTAGGTGTGTTACCTCCCTGGCTCATTAACCACATGCCCCTTTATAGTTGTGTTGCTTCCTACTGCACCACTACAGTGAAATGACACGTTTCACCCCTCGGTTATGCCTCTTGCCTCACATCTAGTTTTAGGGCCTTGTATAGGGTAAGGCCCTGGTAAGGAAAGAAGTGTGATCTCAGCAGTCACTAAGTAAGAATTTGGGGAACAAATGAACATGATCTGGAACACTGGTTTCAAAAAGTACCCCTCTCTTTGTTACATAGTATGAAAATACAAATTAAATATAAAAAAAAGTACCACAGAATTAGTGACTATGGATACTTGCAAGCTGCGATGGGGCACCCCCCAGAGCTGGAGGTGTATGCAAAGTGTCAGTGTCTGAGGGCTGGGATCCCCAGGTGCTGAGTTTTGGGGAAATCCCTCCTACAAGTAAAGTCCAGCTCCTCCTTAGCAGTTGGCAAGCAACAGAGATGATCTTTTGCTTAGGGAAACCAGGCTGCCATATATTCTAAACATGTATTTTTAAGAGGGCTTTTTAAGGCTATACCCTCATTTTTTAATAGTTAAAGTGTAAGAATAAGGGGTAGGACCTAATTATCATAATTATTATGTGATGATGCATGGCTTAGTTTCTTGTAACCATTTCTTTGAACAGGATACACCAAGACTGTTTTTGAAGGACCTTCTCATTGGGTTATTTATCAGGAGATCAGGTTATTTCAGAGACTTTGAACTAAAAAAAATTACACCTAAAAGAAAAGCTAAGTTTCATAGCCACTATTATGCTACAGGGGACCTAGACAAAAGCCAGGCCAAAGGCAAGGTACAGCATGGGTGCAGCCACCCTGCTCTAGAGCAGACACACCCCATAGCAGTGTGAATTTGAGCTGATCTTTACCACTTGGCTGTGGAAATATAATCTGAAGTTAAGGTTATTACACTATTTGCACATAACAAGAAGATATGTTGAAAGAAGATACTTATGAAAACAGCCTTTCAAGAAAGACTCTTAAAGCAATTTATGAACACTGAGTTTCCAGGGAGCCCAGTGAAATTCCTGTTAAGAGTTTTGGAGATGAATGAAGTAATATGCTATAAGTTTAACGTACTCATTCATCATCACACAAGTTACTCAGCAGCAAAAGCCTAAGACCCAGAGGGCTTTCTGATACTTGGTAAGCCCATAATAAATGCTATGAGATGACAAAAGGTTCCCAAGGCAGGGGCCAGGAGCTGATAAGGCAAGAGTTGCATTCCAGCCTCCTATCTCCTGTTTACTTCAATCTGGTCACTGGGCAGCATTCTTTCCAGTGAAAGGAATAAAGTGGGAATCTCCTCCTTTCCTTCATTCTGAAGGGCTAGGCTCCATTTCTGGGCAGAGTGGAGGATTTACCTTATCAGGAGAAATTCCTGTGCAGCACAGCCTGATAAACAGCTCAGCTGCATGCAACGTGCATTCAAGCACCGTAGCAAGAGGAAAAGCTGGCAGATGGGGCACTACTCTTCAATATCTTGGGACAGATAATACTGTAATGACAATGTGATCAAGTCTGAATGGTCTGGGAGCTTTAATGGCTTGTAACAGACCTCTCCTGTTGGGATGACGTGGTGACAGAGGTTGCATGGCCTGCATAGTTCAGAGAATTCCCCAGGACCACAGCCTATCCCAGGCAAGCAATGCAAGTTTTAGGATCTCTGAAAAGTGCTTTCCACATCAAAGTCACTGGCCAGGGTTTCCCGCTCTGTTGCTTGAATGCAGGAAGGGATGGCACCTCCTGCTGATAGCAGGAATAAGTCTTGGCTTTATGAGGAATTGTTTTTCTCAGAGCTGTCAGGAAATCCTAGCAAAGGCAACAGCAGTGTGGCACCCTGGAAAGGCCCAAGGCAAAGCACATGCTGCTGCTGTGTTCAGACAGACAGAGCCAGCCCCTCACAGTGCAGGAGGTGCTGGGAGCTGAGCATCTCAGGACATCAGTAAGAGGACAGGAAGGCTCTCCCCAGCTGAAGCACAGCTCCCTCCCTGGAAGTGTTCAAGGCCAGGTTGGACAGGGCTTTGGGCAACCTGCTCTAGTGGGAGGTGTCCCTGCCCATGGCAGGGGGGTTGGACCTGATTATCTTTAAGGTCTCTTCTATTCTAAACCATTCTATGATTCTATGACCTGCAGCCAGTACTGTTGCACCCACACACTGTCTTGTCACCTGGATGAGTTTGGTTAACAGGTGTGGCACCTGTCTGGTTCATCTGGCACCCTTCTTGACAGTGTTTTCAGGGGGAATAAGGAAATAAAGGTGCCTTGAATCTTTACTTTTCCTTTTCCCTCAGAGGTGAATCCATACAAGATCCAAATATCCTCTGACAGGGCAGCCTGGGGAAGCTTCTCTCACAACCACTCTTGCTATATATGCCCTTGGGATGCCCAAAGGATTTCAGTCTCCCTCTGGTTCCTTTAATAAACATTACTTCCCGTGCAAACAATTTAAAAAAATATTTTTTTGGAGTGCAGACTCAGCTTACTGGGGAGGAATTACACACTCAGATGGAAGGGAAGTCCTGGGATGCACCCTGCATGCTGCAGATCCAGCTGGTTTGCTTCATCTCACTCTAGCCAGAATCTACAAGAGTTTTTGCTCAGCTGGGTGGAAAATCTGCTTGAAGCTCTATTCCAGCTCCTTTCCAGGACCAGCACTGGAAGAGCCCCTGCCTGCATCATAACACACTGCAGAGTCACTTACATCTCCCCATCCTGTATCTAAGTAAGTCCCTGTACCAGTGACTGTCTTGGTCAGAAAGAAAGGATTTTGGTTTAATGAAATGCACTTACTACTTTTTGTAGATTTTTTTTTGTCAGTTCATCTCTGTGGGAAAGGGAATTAATTTTTCATCAGTATTTGAGACCATGAGAAGATCGGACTTGATTTCAAAAGGAGCTTCTGGGCTCCTATAATGCTGATAATGAATAATTAGGCACATTGGGAAGGGCAAATAACAGCAGTTTTTCTTTCAGGTTGTAAAGTGGTATCTACCAGGCAGATAGGAACTTTTCTGAGTGTAGAGAATTTTGTCTACAGGTGGGATACAAACAGTGGCAACTGCATCTTCCTAGCACCTTTTGCAAGTCTCCACTGTCATCTTTTAAAAAGCGCCTGGAAAATCCACCTTAAAAAAACCCACACCAATGAAATGGGCTGCCAAGCTGCAGCTTCCCGATCCTTCCATTATAAAGAAATTTGCTTATGGTGCAATTTATGTAGGCTCCATATTCCAGCAAAAATACATCAAGAGGTATCAGGTTACCAGAATCAGTCCTAAAGCAACTGTTTCCTAAAGGAGGAGGAAAAAAAAGAAGCAGCAGCTTGTTTCACATTCAGTAAGTAGTTATGACACAGAGCTCTTAGGGAAGTATCAGGAACATGAGAAACAAGCTGTATTTTTTTTCTTATGAAAACCTAATATGGTAACTAAAAGCAGAGAAAACATCCACTTTTCAAATCTGAACCTTAATCAATTTTCCAGTGAGAGCAGTGCCTCCAGTGGTCTATCTGCTACAACAAAACAACAATAATACCCTTCCCTCTTCTTTGAGAAATTTTCTGAAAATAAAAAAACATTTTTGCCTCTAAATCTTCAAATGCTTTAAAACCCCTTGTTCAGGGGATGTGATGGCCAAAATGTTTTGACCGTCTGTCTGGGGTCAAAAAGGCTTCCTGAAAGAAGATCTACTACAACCTCCCACTCGCTACAGATAAGCTTGTGTTCTGTCTTCCAGCACAAACTCACATTTCAAAGACATGATTTGAAATAAAAATAAAGAAAGGGTTTTTATCTTTTGCTGAACTGCTTAGGTTTTTCTGTAGGAGAAGCAAATATTAGGAGAAGCCAATGCAGCTGCTACAGAGGTTTTTTTTTTCTTTTAAAGAAGCTGCATAGATGCATGAAACAAAACTAAACCACATGTTCAATCAGCAGGAGTTAGAGTAATTTTACTAGAATCCACAATCATACATTCATCAGATGAAAACACCATTTTTTATACAGGAATTTTTACCTTACTTTCCCCCACGTATCTGGAGCAAAACCATCAAGCACAGAAGGAAACCTGAGCCCAGACAGTTCTTTATTTGAGAGGATAACCTGACCACTAGAAGAGCACTTTTACACAAAGTGGAAGCGACCTACTTAATGACTGTGACTCATATTCCTCTTTCTTTAGCATGCCCCTGTTCCCCTCACCCCCAGTGGAAGGGTTCTTGTTTTGCTGAGCATGTGCGTAACTTTAACTGTGAAGCACTGCAAAATGTGCTCTGGAGACAAGGGTGAGCCTGAAGTACCTGAATCTACATAAAACTTCAGCTGTACAGCAGTCTTATTTTGGCAAGCAGTAACCCTGTAGTTACACAGCTGGGTATTAAATTGTCCTACAGGATAAATCCAGACAGGCACATGCTTGTTTAGAACATTTTAAAAAATTAGATCTGCAAAAGATACTGGCTTGTCTACTTTCTCAGCTGATGTGATCACCTGCTCCCATTGCTCGACTTCTCAAGCTGTAAGAACAAGGTGATACTGAAGAGGAGACACCCATGTGAGGTATTTCACTTACATACTGGCAACAACAATTGAACTTTTAGAGTTGATGTCGCATTATGAGTTTGGATAAATGTGAATGAGAGTGTGAAACTAAGTATTTGATCTTTTAAGTTTCATTTTGGAAAACATGAACAAGGCTGCATCTTGCTTGTGCTATCTGAGCTTGCCTATGACTTTTATTTATGTAGCTATGAGATCCTAAACATGCCATTTAGTTTCAGGGTACTTCATAGTAATCCTCTCATGAATAGTCACTATGCATGCGGAGGAAGAGATTAAAAACCGAATGGTTGACTCATGCCAATCTAAAGACTGGTATGCTGCAGACTCATTAAGGAATATCTCTCTGAACTTCCTACGCGCATACCTGCTGTGTGACTCTGCCCTTTCTGGGATTCCAACCTGCCGCTGTGACTAACAGCTGGGTGCTCTGCTCTCCCCTCACATCCAGACCTTCCTCCCACTATGAACTGCTGGGAACCAACTCTCACCCTGGCCTGGCCAGGTCTCTGGCTTGCCACCACAGCCACTGGTGGTGTGGCATCTATTCTGGCGAGCTGTAAAGCCACAGATCTGTTACTGCTAGCAGGCTCAGGGATGTGACTGGGTTCTCCTTTGGATGGCTGCCTGTGTCTCAGAGTGGAATCACCAAAATATCGACATAATTTTCTATGTGCACAGTCCTTTTAAAAGCATAAGAAAGGTATTTGTACAGTTTTCTCTCTTTCTGTCCATCTGAGAAGCATTGCTTTAAATAGGTACTGTTAGGCTCTTTGTTAGTTTAGTTTCACAATTCCAGATTAAAAATAGGTAAGAGCCAAAACTGAGGGCTAGAGCAGCGCTGTGCCAACCAGTGGCATTACATGCCATTAAACTGAATGAACTAAGTCTTTGAAAAACACCTGTATGCCTCTTGCAGTTTTCCACTAAAAATAAAAAAGTGTCTGTGAGCAAAGCTACTTTCTTATGTTAACATATATTTACTGCTTAATTTCTTCCCTATATGCAACTTACCTTACTTGAAGAGTCTATGTACAATATAGATTCAAATTTCTTACAGTATTTACAATATTACTACAAAGCAACATCTTATCATATAATAAAATAATTTCTCCATTTCAGTTTATATCTTTCTGCCAGTGCTTGATGCTTCTCTACCTCTTGTAGATTTTCTTACCTTGTCTCCTATAGTCCTTTCTGAAGATCTTCATTCTTCAGTCCTCTGACAATTACAGCAGTCTCCTCTATGGGCCAGTTATTCCAATCATGCCATGTGCAATTTATATGGTATTAAGCATTAAGGCTAAAATAAAACAAAACAAAACGAAAAACCAACAATGAAACCAACCCTAAAAATTTGCCCAGAGACTTCTCTTCACGTGGTGTTGTTTCACCATATACAGTCAGTGTCAAGCTGGTCTTAGAATAAACTTCTTTCAACAGTTTATGTCTTCCAACCATCCCCCCACCCTTCCCACCAGATAGATGCCCTCTTATCAGCCTCTTTAATTTTTCAGTTGAGTTGTTTTGATACTGTATAATCTAAGAATCCAATAAAATAGCAATCAAATGCAAATACTTCATCACTGAGTAAAATGTGTAAGAACCTATTCTGAGAGTGTGAGGAGAACTCAGCAAGCACAGAGCAGAGACTGGCAAAAGGCAAACTGCTCAGAACAGACACACATCCAGGCCTCCGTGATGGAGAAAAGGATATTTCCTAGAGCTTCAAAGATGATCTTCTCAGAGGAGATTTTGTTGCAAGACAGAAAGTTCCTGAGCTGCTGAACTGAGAGGAAGCCTGAAAAAATAGGACCCTTCCTGCCAGGACACAGTGGGCAAGAAGGAATTTAGTTTCCAAATGCTTTCATTTCTGTTTTGTCTCACTTTATCTGTTTTAAAAGCTATGGGATCCAGTTTCTGTTAAAATAAAACAAGCTTAAAAGCTCTTTTGCAGTCTTGGGTGTGCCCAACTTAAGGAGAAAAAAAAAAAGAAAAGAGTTTGGCAGATCTGCCTCAATGTTCTAGTGAACATGGAGTCCCACCACACCACCTTAGGTTGTGAAGACCACACCCATTTTGGTAGGGAGAAACAAGAAATAAGCATTTTGAAATGCCATATTTCACCAAAATACTTTGCAATATTGTGACAGGTACATGTGTCCTGCCTTCAAAGATCTGCAAGGTATTTTTACTTGGGAAAGAGACAGTTTCTTCCTCTAGTGAAACAGGGCACAGAATCTGTCTCAAAACTTTCGGAATAACTAAGATAGAACACTGTACAAAGCACACATCAACCTTTTTGTCTGTATTTACTTGCATGACTCTTGCTGATCTTTGCTGTCATATGAGATTTAGATCTTGATTGTATTACAGTGGGAATCAGAATAAGCTGCATAGGAGGAAAGGGCATTGGAAGAATAAACAGATGAATCAAATGGTTTATTCAGACAGTTAAAGACAATCGAAGGGACTGGGTCTTGCAGCTTACTTACTAGCAAACCGCTTCAAGACAATCCTTTATAATGCAAATATGAAGCTCAGATAAAGATTTTACTGTGATGTGAGGCCAAAATGTGATGCCAGTGAGAGCAGCTAGTGTATATCTTTCTATTACTCCTCATTCTAGTTTTTCCTTGCAAGTTTTACCCAGCAATGAAATAGTTAACAATACTAAACTGTGTATTCCTGTATGACTTAGACAATAACATACTATTAAGATGAATGGCAGAAGTTCAGATCTTTGAAGATCTTGCTCCACCAGCCTGCGGACACCTTTGTTTTGCTTATCTTTGGCTTACGTTTTTTGAACCATCCTAACAGCCATTTGAAAGCCAGCAAGATGTTTGTAAAATATTAAAGCCAGGGGACAGAGCACAAAGTGACATCCTCTGTGAGACAGACTCATCTTGTGCTGCCTGTGAGCCAGCTCAAACTGCCCACACAGTATGTGTCCAAATGATTTGTATGCTTCTCTTGGGTCATATACTCCCTTGCTCCTCTCTTCATCTTCTGTATCTTTTTATAATTGCTGTAAGAATGGAACGGCAGAAAAACAACACTTAGAATGGACATGGCATTATCTCACTTGTAAAAAACACACGTGTATGTGCATGCACGTATGCTTTTATTTATACGCTCTTTAAAATTTAGTTTAGTGATTTTTGTTTTTCTGCTTTCCCATTCCTGCCTTGTTGACATCCAGAAAAGTTGCTATTAACAACAGTTTGGAAACTACTGAGCATGAATTTATGAATAGAATTTCATTACAGTGCTATTTTGTCAGTCACTAGCACTTCATTTTACATGCCATCCATAACATCCTCAAACCATAATCTGACTGAATATGTTTTGGCTTTAGTTAATAATAACTGTTCTATTTTAGATACATAAACTATTGCTGCTAAAGTGTGCTCCTAATGAGGAGTCTGTGCTTGAGGAAATCAAGGTCTTGATTTGACCATGGCAGGGAGTTACAGCCAAAACACTTTTAGTCTTTTCTTCAGTCTGCCAAACAAGGTGTTGCTGTATTTAGGCAGCCAGGCAAAGAAACCTTTAGTATTTCAAGTTACTTCTGATGCCTATACCACATGTAAACCAGAATGCAAATATTGAGATATAGTAAATAATGGTAAGAGAAATTACCAATAACATGAACATCCTGAAAAACATTGACAGCTCAGCTTTTCATGCTTCCTCTCAACATGGATGAAAAGCAGTCTGTCAAGAAGCAGCTTAGTAGATCACCAGCTCTTTTTCTGTCTCTCCAGACTGTGGCAGAGATCTTAGAAGTTTTTCAGCCACCATCTGGGCCTTGGTGTCTTCTGTCAGGGTCATGCAGTTGTCTTTAGAGTTCCCCTTATTTAAGGCACTTTTTAAAATTTATTTTTCTTATTTTCTTCATTTTGTATGAGAGTTAGTTACTATTATGTTTATCACAGCAGCATTTAGGTTAGCCAGTGCAGAACGCTACAGAATGTACAAATACAGGTTCTCCTTCTTCCCTCCAGCCTGTGCTTAATAGTGCTGCTCCTGCACCCTTCCCAAGTCCCACGGTAGTCACGGATGGATTGGAAGTCCTGACTTTAATTAAGTGTCAGCTGCCCCCATAACCCACCTCTGTCAATGCAATAATCACGACCTGCTCTGCTCCCAGCAGCTCACAGAGTACTTAATCTATATCATCAGCTCTCATCTGCTGCATTGCTCACAGTGTAAGCTTTCAGATCTATTATTGTAATACAATCCTTTGAGCAATTGCTATTGCTTTTAAAACCAATTTTTTTCTGCACTCAAAGGCCTCTAAACTCCCATAATACTAGGATTGGTGCCTGCACACTAAACTCTGCCGGTTCACAGCGGTCTCAGAGAACTATCTGGTTACACATCAGGCTGGTGTGGAAACAGTGAAAAGAGAAAAGGAGAGGGGCACATTTAAACTACACTTACTAGTCTTTCTTCCAGAACTGCAAAATTCCCTCTGTTCTAAATTAATGATGAGCAGTTCCCCATGTAATCGTGCAGTATAATGGCTATTTGAAAACTCTTTCTTATCACAACCCAGTATAAAATGCTCGTCTTGCATAGCAGTTCTGAACATGGAAAGCAGAAAGCTGTTATTTTAAAATGTTTTCAAATACACTTAATACATTATCATGGTTGTTTTTGCATGAATTTGAACTAGATAATGAGGGTGGTAAAATCACTCCACTCTCTGAGCACTTTAATCTCACTTAATAACGCAGTAGTTCAGAGGAAGAAGGGCTTGCACAAAGCCCATCTGTCTATTGCCCCTTTCCCCAGGTACTCTTGAACTTGGTGGCCAGTTTCAATCATGTTTGAGAGAGCAGCAGCTGCCTAAAAGTAATTTAACATTTCACAGAAATCCATGAGGTAAGAGGAAGGGAGGGAAAAGAGAGACACTCAAACTAGTGCCCTTCCCAAGGGAAAGGCAAGCAGAAACCAACCATTACCTGTGGCTTTGGTGGGCATGCAGCTCTAGCCTTGTCCTTGCATGCACAGCCTCTTGCTCACCTACCAGGCAAGCATGGTAGATGGTGAAAATATGAGGAGATATTTGAGTTGAGGAGTTGAAATGGAGTTACCACTGTAGGGGAAGATGCTGAGGATGTGGGACAAAGAAGGGGCTTAAGGAAACCAGAGAAGGAATCATTTTGGGAACATGGTTAGAGCCCAGGGATGTTGTTATGATGAATCCTTAAGAGACAAAGAAGATGGAGTTATTTGGTGAAGACCATGGAAGACATGGGATGCAGATATGTGGCAAACCAGAGCTTCCTGTTCATGCCTCTTAAGCGTCAGTGTGGACTGTAGTAACATGATACACAAGTCTGGAGATTATTTTTTTAAGGTCCTAAGCTTTCAGTAGAAAGGATTCAATGCTTTCACTCATATGGCATTTCAATGTCAGAAATGAGACTGATTTCCAAAGCTAAACCTAAATATATAACTACATTGATATAGAGGCTTGGCCTTGATACTACTTTTAACCAGCCCAAATGGCCCAAGCTGCAGTTCTCCATCCCATCATACTGCATTGTCCAACCCAAACTATCCACATGATGGGACTCGCTTGCAAACCAGAACCTCTCTGGAAATCCATTTAAGGGTTGTTTGACCTTCCTGATGAGTTTGTGTTTAACAGCGGGCCTTTGACAGAAGTAGCACAGTGAAAAGAAATGAGAGGGTAGTACAAAAGGACTGCTGCTGACAAATTCTCCTGCTCAAGGCCAGAAGTTACCAGTGGGGACACACTGAGAAGTAAGTTTGAGTGATAATGTGAGGAAATTGGAGAGCTTCTGAGGTGACCCAGGTTATTGCCAGTGCAAGCTCAAGGACTCCTGGCAGAGCTGGTCACTAGCCCATGACTGAGCATAAGGGTCAACAGTGGCATGGGCTGGTGTGTCTGGACTTTGAGCTTTAGCATAAAGGTACCACCTCTGGCTCAGGAGGTTCCTCAGGCACCTGCTGATGAAATTTGGCAGTGTAGGCCACTTACACTTTTCTGTAAGCATTGTCTACCAGCACCTGCATGACAAGGATACTGCACTGTGGAACTCTTGTACAGACCCTCTTGGCTATTTTTATGCTCCTATAAACCTAAATACAGGTTCTACCATCACAGCACCACATAGATCAGCTGCTCCCTAAAGCAAGGTGAGCCAGGAGCTGATGGGAACCCAGGACCAGCAGGACCCAACTTCCCCAGCCAGGGCCCATCCACAGTATCTGAATGAGGTGAGCAGGACAAACCTGGAGATGATGGCCAGAACCAGCCAAGAGTCTAGATCATAAGGCAATCCCACTGCAATGAGATAGGTCTGAGGTCAGGCTGGACATTCAGTCTGTAGGTCAGGGTTAAGGTCAGGTCTAGCAATGGCTGTAAAGGTCCACAGCAACAAGGCTGGGCTGAGGTCTAACTAGGATGTCAATCTGCAGGTTGAGATCTGGATCAACAAGGCCCATGGTGAAACAAAGGTGCAGACATAGACATGGATAACCTACAGAGCAGCACTTCTCCAATGCAACTCAGCCAGGGGCTGACAGCCTTGGATTGAGCTGAAATGGAGCTTCTGGTCCAACGGGTGTGGGTGGAAACCTCAGCTGAGGCTGATCGCGGCCCATTAGGGCCTGACATGCAAACTTAATAAAAGAGATGGGGAGTGGCTCAAAATGGTAGTATGGGATATTTAAATCTATTCAGCAGTTATGAAGAGTCTAACAATATCCTAGAAACAACAAATACATACGTTATTCTGGCTCAGAGGCTGGTGTGGCTAGACTATAAACATGCACCGAGGATGGCTCACTGCAGGAGCGGGAGTTGAATTCTCTTGCTCATGATGTTGTTGTCTTTGCATTTTCCCTATAAAAACATACTGGGAAAAACAGGGTTAACATCTTGTCAGCTTTAAGACTTCCTCATACACACCTGAATTTTAACTGAGAAAAAGAAAAAAGTCAGATTCAAAGGGTCAGTGTGCTAAAAACACATGCATACAACATACACATGCAATCACTTTTTATTGAACTTAGATTTACAAATGCAGATCACAGAATCACAGAACGTTAGGGATTGGAAGGGACCTCAAAAGATCATCTAGTCCAATCCCCCTGCCAGAGCAGGAACACCTAGATGAGGTTGCACAGGAAGGCGTCCAGGCGGGTTTTGAATGTCTCCAGAGAAGGAGACTCCACAACCTCTCTGGGCAGCCTGTTCCAGTGCTCTGTCACCCTCACTGAGAAGAAGTTTCTTCTCAAATTTAAGTGGAACCTCCTGTGTTCCAGCTTGCGTCCGTTACCCCTTGTCCTATCATTGTTTGTCACCGAGAAGAGCCTGGCTCCATCCTCATGACACTCACCCTTTAAATATTTATAAACATGAATGAGGTCTCCCCTCAGTCTCCTCTTCTGCAAACTAAAGAGACCCAGCTCTCTTATGTTAGGCAAAGCAGACAAGTGTATCTTCTTGGGACTGCTTTTCTACTGCAATTAATTTTGGTGTCTACTGAAAGGATAAGGATTATATTAGTACTATGAGAGTGATTATGCCAGCCAGTTGATGGTATGAAAGCGACTATGTTAAAGCTTTTGCTAGGCCACTGAGCATTCCCAGTGTGAGCTCCAGAAATGTGAGCAAATTCCGGCTGAGCTGAATTGCTGATTCTGTTATTAAAACTGCATTGCCTCCTTGTCAGCCAAACTCGGTACTTAGCAGAATGTTCACCATTTGCCCCCTGTGCAATACTCATAAATGTTGCAATCAATATACAATTTGGGATGTGTGGGCAATGCTGGAAGGTAAAAATATTCTTTCTCTGCCAGATATATATTAATTGGTTGTTTCACTTTGCACATATGGGACAGTAAAATGTATTTGTTTTCTTGCCAATAAAGGAACATTTTCCTAACACTCCTTTGTCACATCATATCTACAAAAGGAGAAGGCTCTGATATTTCCTGTTGGGTTTATGGTTTACATTACAATTCATACACAAATGCTTTTTGGCATTTAGATCCTGAGCTAGAAGTATTTTTAAAATTATGCCCTGAAATAGGAACTTCAGAACACTGTGTCGGGATCTGGCAGATATCTCAAGAGTGTCATGAACTGTTACTACTTGAGGAACTTGGCAGGCACTCCGTGAGCCCTGTGTACCTTACAAGTGTGTAGGAGTCCACTAATAGCTTAATTGTTGAGCATCTGTATAGCTAGTCTCTGTAATGGGCATATGTGCACCCACCAACCTCAAAACCATGTGGTGGTCCATGCAGATTTCACAGGATATATCTGAGCCCCTGATCAATGAGGGCTGCTCTAACTCAGGTGACAGCAGCCCACAGTTCTATAAAAGCAAACATTTCCTCAGGACAAACCCTGAACCACTAATCAGTCTCACTGCTTAAGGAATTTGGCATGGGTGTTTCCATCCCCGTGTGTTTTACAAAGTGCTGATACACATGCAAAGGCTGAAGGCATTTTATAAGGTGTTTGGGATCTCACGTACGATAGTGTTTCCTGGTAGGAGAGCACAGGGAGCATTGCTGGGGCCCTAGGTGAGAGGCAGTGGTGAAGCCAGCATGTCCCAGAGTATGCATGCATGGCTGGCAATGACTGCTGTTCTTGCCCCAGGACAGAAAAGAGAACCACTCCTGGTGAAAAGTAGCGCCATGGGGATGCTTGGTCTTTTTGTAGGACTTTGCCCCTAACCTAATGGACATTGTATCCATGCTTTGTCAATGCCCGAGAGCAGTAGCAGCTGTGCTTGTAGACTGAAGTTTGCCTGGAAGACAGATTTCATACCTGTTTGCTTAGCTAGGCCATTGCAGGGGTCTTTTGGTGGGAGCTGTAGACATGATGTTCTTCTGAACATCTCTGGTCTGCAAACATGCTCTTTCTGGAGAACCTTTTACTCCTTTAGGAAGGCATACATACACCATACACTTCCCTATCGTTAATGACAAGGCAAGACTTTTGTCAATGGAAAAAGTTGCATAAATCTACACAAAAACGTTAATATTTTTTCATGGTTTACTTATAATTCTGGCACAGAAACCACATAGCTTCAGCACAAAAGACAATGACTTTGGCACTGTCTGAGCCAAGGAACTAAGGGTTGGAAACCCAGGAGTCCTATTGGGGCAAGTGAGCAGAAACATCAGGGACCTAGGAAAGGGAGTCAAAGCAGATGACCATTTTCAACCTGGGCATGCATGCCACGATGAAGTGTAAAAGATCTTTTCCCAGGTGCCTCAGTGGCACTTACTTCCTTTGCTTCCTGTTTTTTAACAGACCAGAGAAATCCCCCAAATTGGGGAGACTGTGGAGAGAGGTGTAAAGATAAAAGCAAAGACCATGGAGTAAGTCAGTCCCACAACCCACCTCCCACAAAGAGCAGAAGAGCAGTAAAAAACTGGACTGTCAGGAGAGTAGGGTCTGAGGTGAGAGGCAAGTGCTCCTTCGAGGCCTGCGCCACATATGCTTATTTAAGACACCAGCTTTGCTAGAGCTGAGCACCTTGTCAGACCCATCTTCTCCAACAGGAGCTGGTATCTGCCCTGGGGCTGTTAAATTTTCACAATAGTTGAAATGAACCAGAATGCTCCTGCTGTCTATCTCTGGGCCTGAGATGCTGGGACCAGGCAGGGGGACTCGTCCCTCCAAGCCCTTAGCTCCAGTATTTATTGCTTCTTGCCATGCAGTTTGGACAGTTGTAGAATGTGTTGCAAGACAAAAACTTTAGCCTTTATTTAATTTGACACTGGGTGAGGCCTTTATTCTACATCTTTCTTTAGTGGATAGAAATGTGTTTGGTCTATATTAATTTTTTGTTCTGTACTAATGGTTGGCATCAATTGGTTTCAGTTTTTTTGCACTATAAATGTTAAAATAAACAAACCATGGTCCCAAGTGGTGGTCAGGGATTTTGCCAGACCATGGGAAGTAGTGGGCCCCTAGAGGCTCTGAAAACCACCCAGAGAAATACAGTACAGAAGATCTGCACTGAGCAGGGATAATAATGTGTTCCAGAAGCTAGAAAATATTTTCCAGGATACTTGGCAATTGTGGCTTGAGATGGAGAAAGAGAGAAAGAAAGAGATGGAGAGAAGCTGCCCTTTTTCCAGGAAAAATTGAAAAGTCTGAGAAAAGAAAAGCCCCTGCTATTGCAGGGTACTTAGCTACAAGGAGTGTTTAACTCAGCAGAGGGTTTGCATTTCCAGAGATGCAGAGAAAATTCTCCCACTTGTAGAGTCCAGACGGGCAAGTCTTTGTTTACAAGAGAGATGACAAATAAGGCTGGTACATAAGAATTTAAAAATTTAAACTAACACGTATCAGTCTCTTAGACCCACAGAAGGAGGGCTAGAGAGGTCAATAACTCATCTGGCTGAGCCTCCTGAAGCCAGTTAAGTTTCAGTCCTTGGGATGGACCATTAGGTTTTGGAAAGTCATTCTCATAAGGAGCCCAATGGCTTGTCTAACAGAAGCTTATAATGTAGAAAGGCCTGGAGCTTTGATGTGATGATAGCTTGACATGAAGAACTGACCACTTTCTTTGGCTATTTGTTTTAATGCTTACTCTCACTGTTAAACATTTCTGATTATTTTCTCATTTGAATTTGCCAAGCTTCTCCTTTCAGCTCTTGGCTTTTGTTGTGCATTTCTCTGCTAGATTAAGAGGTCTTTAGTCTATGACATTTTCCCCCAGGAGGGAAATATCCTCTGTAATCGAGTCATCTCTCATGTTTTACAAGTCTTTATTAAACTCAACTGACTGAGTTCTCCAAGTCTTTGCTTTGGCCTTTTTCTCTAGACCTTGCATAATTTTTGTGGCCGTTTTCTGCACCCACTCCAATATTTCAACAACCTTCTAAAACTGTGGACTTTGAAACAATCTCCCTAATACTGTACACGGGGCTAAAAGTGCATCCCTGCTCAGACTGGACTGTGGTAGTAAAATTTTCTGTTTCTCATTCTGAGGGGTTTTTTTTTTCAGTTGCTATCAGAAGCTGACCTGGATTCCAGTCACTAATGAGGTCCAGCTCCCTTAGGTGCTTTGCTGGTGTCTTTTTCTCATATGCTCAAAGTCATACTGATTGTCTGACTTGGCTTTGAAACTTCAGATCATCAAGGACCTTTGTGATGTCTTCACCTCTTTTTTACAGCAGAGATCAGTCATGCATCTCTCACCTGAGATCAATTCTGCCTCAGCCTTACCTGTTACCCACAGCTGATGACTGAGTTGCTGTAATCAAACTACAGTCTAACTGCTTGTTGGGTCAGTCTGATCATATCTAAGCAGCACTGAATAACCTGCTGCATACTGATGGACATCTGAAGCGAACCAGCTAATGAGCTCTTTGAAGTGTCTTCAAGCCCTATGTTAATTAATCCCTTTGGAAGAAACCACGCAGATATTGTATATCATAAGTTTCTTACAAGAATGATATGTTGTAAATCAGTGTAGACTTCTGGTGACTGTGTTCTCATCTGATTTCATTAACTATTAATTTTTCTGCTGCCTAGGATCCCTTGTCAGGCAAATTAAGCTGCAGTGCTGTCAAGTGTGCTGGTGACCTACTTTGATGTTGTCTGAACATGATGCATTGTTCTAGTTTCAAGATTCACTAAAAATGACTATTTTTAGGCCAAGATCTTCTCCATGATCTCTGCAGGTCTCTTGACTGCAAGTTTTCTAGGTCTGCTGATTTTCAAAATATTCATTCTGAGTCACTGTGGTTTAATATAGTCCTCTTATATGAGTGGAAAGAAGTAATTTATGCACATTAGCTTTCTGGCTTCCAAGTACAGGTAAGAATGGAGTAAGTCTATCTTTTCTACATGAGCATTTATCAAGGGGCCATTTCCCTCTCGTAGTATTTCTTGCATCAAAGTAGTCTTGTTGCTTATGACACAAATACGACTGCCCTGTTCTTCCCTGTCTTCAGCTGCTATTTACATCTTCCAACTTACTAAAGCTCCAAACTTTTCTCTTTCTCTTATTAATGCACAATCAATTTCACTTGAATATTGCTCCTGATGATTTGAGACAGTTTTCTGAGAGACAATAAAATACTCATATAGTCTGAAGTTTTGGCATCTGGGTCGTTCTTTAGAAGAATCTATCTCCTGCAGTAGAGAATCCAGGTTCTTTTGTAATGTGCTCTCAATTTCACTAAATTTTGAAAACTTAAATGAGGGTGAGTGTTGCAACTGTGTGGATCACTTTAGATCAGCTTTTGGTCCTAGTTTACTTCCTTTTCACTTTCTCTCTTCAGTTTTACCAAATTACTAAATCAGTTTTCTATATTGAATACATTTGTCTCTAAGTTAATAATCTTTCATCTTCTACATACTCTTTTTCTTCTCTCAGTTTCTCTCAGTTCCAAGACAATGTTTTAATGAAAATATATTCTATAACTCATCAACAGTGTCTTCTATTTGTCTCTAATGACTGTCAAGCTGCTACAGGCAGGCTATTATCAAGTTTCAGTCCAATAACTAATTATCTTTAGTATAAAGAAAACTGAAAGACTTACCTCTTTGGGCACAATACCCTTTTCTTAGAAATTATTTTCTGACAAGGATTATCTTGTAAGGCAATCTTACCTCTTGAGATTTTTTTTTGTTTAAATAAAGCATTATTAGTCATATCTGTTCTTCCCCAGCCCTCCACTTTGGGCCTGCCTGTGGCCTTGTGCTGGAAAAAAGAGCAAAATGGGAGGTGGGGTAGAAGCAGACAAAGTAAGGCAGGCTGAGAGGTAGACAAATCAGTGAACTTACTTAATGGACACTCTTCCCAACTCTAACCTATTTTCACTGTATTACTTTATTTTGATCTCTGGAATGCCTCTGCTCTTTTCTACTTAGTGAGACATAGTTAACCAATACTTGTGTTTACTCTAAACCCTGTTTATTTGACACTCTGTGTTATTGAAAACTCAAAACAGTATTGCTTAAACTGTTTTCAGTGTTGACAGTATTTCTTCCAGTGTACAGTCTTTGACACTGGTGCAGTTAGGACCACATGGGATGCAATATTCTGATTACAACCCCCTCAATTTTCCTATCTGTAGGGTTTTTGGTTTTGTTTTTCCTGTAACAAAATATTCTTATCAGAAAGGGGAGAGCTTAAAAAAAAAGTTGCTGTTTACTTGTGTCTGAGTTCTAAGTCCCCATTCTGGAAAGCAGAAGAAATAGAAAATACTGTTTGATGGCAAAAAATGACAAGTGTAGTTCATCCATTTTTTTGTGTGTGAATAGACAGAGTGGTTCTGCGATGCCTCTGGCTGAATAGTTTTCTTAGTTTCTGTTGTAATTAAACATGAGATTGTCTCCTGTATCTTGTGTATCAATATTTTTTCTACCATGGTGATGATACTTAGGGAGTTGTTAAATTAAAAAACAGGAACATAACTGGAAAAATAAACCGAAGGAATCCCAACCTGTAGAGAATTGGTATCCAGGTATTCAGCCAACCCAAACTGAAAGTGTTTATGTAAGAAAAGGACTTGTATTTCCTGTTCTGTGCCAGGCGTCTCTGTAATTAATGTTCCAATACAGAACTCTTCATTCACCAATGCCATGAACACATTGTGTGGAGCTCTTGCAAAAGTCCTGAGCAGCCCCAAGCTCAGTAACAGGCATAAGCTTGATTTGTCCAATGCAAGTTTAGCTGAAGACAGAAGAAGAGTGGGTAGGTAGTAGAAGGGGAAGGGGGACAGTTAAAAAAATGTACATTTTGAGTACGAGGTAACTGAGAGTAAAGAGCCTGTAGCAAACCTGAAACAAAAAATAACCTTAAATGCCACCACAAGGTCATCTCCAAAGGAGCAGACTGTATTCCACACACTTGCTGATTAATTGTTCACACTGAAATGGCCAGACAAGACCACTCAGACACTCATACCCAGACAACTGGCTGGTTGACAGGACTTCACAAAGGAGGAAGCAAAGCCAGGAATCCCTCCCAAATGCCAATTTCAGATGTGCATTTGCAAGGGATTCC